>NC_064810.1:113352329-113393833 GCF_023721935.1 Panthera uncia | reverse complement strand
TTCACTGAAACAGAAGTGGTTTAGGTTCCATTGGTTTACTGAACCAATACAGCTGTACTGACATTGAATGTGAACTCAAAGAACATTAACTTTCACTGAAACAGAAGTGGTTTAGGTTACATTATCCTAACACTGTGATGTGCTAAAATATGCCTGGCCTTGGGCATCAGATCTGAGATCATGTCCGATCTTTTCACTTTTCAATTGAGAACATGTTACTTACCCTTCTGGAGCATCAGGTTCCTCATCTATAAATAAGAATGAAAACATATTTTTTTGCAGGGCCATCAGGGTGATGAGAGGGCATCTGGTTTATTGAGGGGCTCAAGCTAAGTAGTAGTAATAGCAGCAGTAGAACATGCCCCTTAACAGCCCAAATTCTGGGATCAGTGTGCTGTGGTTTAAGTTCTGTTCACTAGCTGTGTGACCTTGAACAATTGGCCTCATATTTTCTGATGATCAATAACCTCATCTAAAAAATGCAGTTAGTGATAGGACCTACCTCTTAAGTAATTGTAGGTATTAAATAAAATATTGTATATTAAGTACTTAAAACTTGGCCATCATCGTGCTCAATAAACAAATGTTAATTTGTTTTTATTGTAATTATGTCTGTTAATGTTCTCTTTCCTCAGACACTAAAATTAAATACTAATAATTTAGCCCTCCCATGTTTTTGTGACTAAATAAAATTAAAGGCTTTGTTCAAAAATTCCTAAATAGACTACTTAAACTAACAAAGTCCATCCTGTAACAGAAGAAGTAGAAAGATAAAAGTAAGCTTTTTAGATATTGATTGTTCCATCTGCATGTTTAATCAAATGCCTTCATGAAATATAATCGAGCATTACTGTAGTCTGTCTTGGCAAGCCTCAGAGTATTCTAGTTCCAAATCAAAGGTGCTTTGCCAACTAAGTTTAATTATTTCATACAGCCAATCACCATGTGGTACCAGTAATAGCAGGAAACAATAGTAGGCACAGAATCTGATATTTTGAAGCCCAGTCTTGGTTTTCTCAGAAATCCCAGCAGGAGGACATATTTATGAACCAAATGCAATGTGCGGGGACATTTTGTTGGTCCTACAAAGAATTTTTTTGTATTATCAAGTTGGTTCACAACATCCCAAACTTAGATTTTGCATTAAAATCCAGATTTCTAGGCTCTCTCAAAAAAAGTGGATTGCAAGGGTGAGGTGGCTTTACTGGAGTTGAGTGATGGCTAAATGGCCATTCTTCCTTTTGATGAGATCTCAACTCTCCACTTCACCCTTGTCCACCCTTGCACCTTCTCAAAGTACATCCATCCAGATTTACCTATTTTAAACTAGGGGACTGGCTCCCAAGGTATTTTTGATTTTTAGCACAAGAACTCATATTAGAAACCATGAAAAATTCACTGGCTGAATCCAACATTACCAATAACACTCTGGGCTTGCTGCACTTTGTAATTTCATTACTTTTCCTCCAGTATCTTTGGAGTAAATTTGGTTTAGTCACTCTTGAAAAGTGTTAAAGACAACTTCTTTACAAACTTGAAAATAAAATATCTTTTCTCTTCCACTGCATGTAGTTTTTCTCTGGGCTGGATAGAGAAGAAATTGAGTCCCCAGTTAGGAATTGAGTGGAGGCTGTGAATACCACAGAGCTCTCAGGTCTGTCTTATGGAATTGTGACAGCCTGGCCAGGACAGCACCCTTGGCCACAACAAAAGTGATAGTTTCTCAGTTTTTCTTAACCCACCACACCGGATGGTTTATGTCAATATTCAGAAGTGACACCATGTGGATTCTGACCAGTGACTCTTGGAAAATCTAACCGATAGCTTCTCTGATTGTGATCAGGTTGGGCATGATCACATGAAATTATTTTTTCGAGAATACTGGGGTGTATTGTTACAGTCACATGTATTTCCTTTATAGTTTTAAAAAATTATTTTAGGCTGAGTTATAACTATAATGATGAAGTAAATAGAATAACATTTAAATAATGCTTCTCAACTTTTCATATTCATTTCTAAACACCTATATTTGCATTCATTTGGTGGTATTATTCATTTTGACTTTTTAAAAAGGAGGAAAAATAAGCGATCAGGAACTAAGTACTTTCAAGTTCCAGTTATTTCTTCATATGAACATTATCAAATCTTATTTGCAACATGGTTTAACTAACCTTCTCATTAACTAACTGACTCACCAAGTAACTACATAAATAAAGGAATAATATGAAGGTAGAAATTTTGGAGCTTCTTTCTATGGCAAATCTGAACCCTTTACTATCATCAGTACAAAATACACTTTTGTTGGCTTTGTCTAAATGATAGGAATGACTTGCTGGGGATGTGCAAATGTGTTTGGTGTAGTTAAGTGGAATTTGGAGTGTTGCTAATGGCTTTCAATGGAACAGACGCTTTGCTGATCTGCCATTTAGGATTGTGGCCTCTTCCGCATTTGGGAAGGGCCCTAATCATCAAAGCAAATTTTCTGGCCATATACAAAATATGTTAAGTAGCTCATTACTTCCTTAAATGTAGATATTTTGGTCATATTCAAAACTCGAATTATCAAAATTTAAAAACACCCACAAGTAGCTATAATTTCAGTTAAAAATAGTGTTTCAACCATCATTTGTTTTCTATCCCTTATTTATAGGTATTCTTATTTAACTCTATGTAACACTTTTTATTTATCAAGAAGTTTAAAATAAGTATCTGCATGAGGAAATTTCCTCATGGAAAAATACACTAAATTTTCATATGATATCTAGCTGCATATTTTTTTAATGCTCTGTTCATTTCCTGTCACAAGATGTTAACCTCAAGGAAACATTTGGTATCAGTGAAATAAAAGATTTTTAATATTATTTTCAAACCACAGAAATTGTTTTTTGATACATGTGCCAGTTGACTCCCACTGCTAGAATATTTAATCACACTTGTCATCACAGATAGCAATGCAGAAAAATGATCCTGATATGAGAAAAAGATTTAAGGAAAAGTTTTAATATCCAGTCAAGAGTTTGCTCTTTAAGCTTATATGTAGTTCTAAGTATATAATATCTATTCCCAAATTTAATCTAGACTGTTCTTTCAATGCAACATTATGTATGGATCTGGTTAATTTCTCAATTGGAAAGAAAAACAATAAAAGACATGAAAAGTATTTGTAAATAGGATTATTCTTCTAGGTGGAGGCTTCTTGTGCACAAATAAAGAGTTGTATGTGTTCCCAGACTCTAGATTTGGAAGGGGTTTGGAAATGATACAGTGTAATTTTGTAATGATGAGACAGCCCTCTGTATCTTTCCACTACCCCAGTGGGTCGCTTTCTGGTACCTTCCAGTAATGAGAAGTTCCTTTCTTTTTGAGGAATCTTGTTTCATTTGGACTGTTCCAGTTCTATTTTAGGGTGAGTCAAACTTCCCTTTCTCTGACTTCCCAAGTTTCTCTTCAAAACTGTCTCACAAGGCAGGTGGAGCAAAAAGTTTTGAGAGCCATCGATCATAGCCATGATTACAAGTAGCTAAAGCAGTGTTTCACACACATTGTATATCCAACTGTTACAAGTGAGCACTGATATATGAATTAGATTCTTCTATACCTGGGACTTATTTGTCTTAAGGTAATAATAAATCATGTCATGCCCTCACACTCTTACTCAAAGATGAGAGAGAGGCAGCAATCACAGAGAATGTCAGGTCCACATTCAACTACTTCCAGTTGCTTCAAAATCTAACCCCACTCCTCATGCCCCCTCATAATTAGGCCCAACATTGTTTTCTCTGGGGGATGAGTTTACACCTAGTTTTGATCCATTCACAGTGGAGAAAGGAGAAATAAAGCATGTGCCATTCTGTCTTCTCTACCCTGCCTTGGGCAGCCCTGTTCAGGACTTACTAAAGGTAGTCTACCCCTGTTTTGCGTTGCTTTTTTTCTTTGTCTTGTCATGATGGCCTCAGGCCATTATTTATTTTAATGACCATTTCTAGAATGTCAAGTAGATGTCAGCGACTTCAGTAAGTACTGGAAATGCAAAGGTGAATATGACATAACCCCGCCCTGAAGTTGCTCACAGTCCATTGAGAAAGACAGACATGAGGACAAATCTTCTCAATCAAAAGAGCGCCAAAGAGAGACCAGCATATTGGGGTATATACAGGTGCAGCAAATTACTGTGTGAGGTTGAGTTAAATGAAGGAAGGGTTCGCAGGCTAGCTGAAGCTGTTAGTAGAGCAACTTGAGTGCAGTTCCAGGGCTATTAAAAGGAACTGCATTTTTAAAAGTCTGCTGGTTTTTACTGGAGGAATAGCAAACTATCTGCATGTTTGAAACACAGAGGATTGAAAAACGAGGCAGAGTTGATGGAAATTAGATTAGATTCAAAAGATAGTTTAGGGTTATTAACACAATGTGATTGCTTCCATTAGCAACAAGATATTTTACCCAGACTGTAAATGCACTTTAAGAAAAATAAAATGAATTAATCAAAAGGGACTGTTGAATTTGCTTCTTTCCATGAATATACTTTTGCCCAAGCAAGTTTTTATTTACATGTGAAAGAGGTACAATGCCAGAAGATTAACTCGTTGGTAACACACATTGTATACAAATTTTAGTTAAATAAATAAACTTTGAGGTATTTTTAATCATACCAAAAAATTCAAACTCTTTATTACCAATAGGGAGTTGGTAAAATGAATTTTGGATTATCCATACAATGGAATGCTATGGATTCAGTAAAATAAGGTTGTAGAATATTGAACTGTATATAATTGACAGTTGATAGATAGATTATTAGGAGAATAGAAGCAGGTTTCAAAATGCCCTGTAAGATCCTAACTCTTTAAAAATACACATCTATGTATATAGAAACATATATTGGTCATTTCAAGGAGGTAGGATTACGGATGATCTGAACTTTCTTCTCTTTAGCAAAACTGTTTAATTTTTTCTATAAGAAATATGTATTATGTACATAAAAAGGAATAACAGTTAGCACTCAGTGGGGGAAAACCCAAACTCTTCAGTTGTAACGACCACCATTTTCAACCCAGTTCAGCCTTCACATGTAGATGAAGCAGTAAAATAATGCCAAGATGTTTCAACTAGTCCTTAGATCCAACAATCACTGGCTGTCTCCAGGACGGTCCAGCCGAGTATAACTCAGCCTGTAGAATATCTGAGCCTTCATGTCGCAGAAGTGTTTCTCTAGTTGGATAAATTTCTCCTCCCAAACAAAAGTTGGTTGAAATTCATTGTAACTGTTCTACCACTTAAGACATATATATAGTCTTAGGTGTTAACACTCTTACCTAAATTTGCTTTGAAAACTATATAAATGAATAAACATATACTTTATGCATTTACCATTATTACAATTGCCCCAGTTGCATAGAGTGCACCTTTCATCATCTGTGCTTTTACTTGGAAGAGTTGGGCAAATATTTTTCTGCCTTACTTTACCCAATTTGTTCACTTCAGCTTTGTTTAGACTGAAGATGTTACAATTTTCACTTAGCAAATAACCCAAATAAATGGGCAGAAATGTAACTACTATATAAATGCAAAATTATGCTTTATATTGAATTTGAAATGTTACTGATCAAAAGATTTCCAATTTCAATAGGTCTAAAAACAAAATTACTTAATATCAACTTCGAAATGGAACCCTTTCATCTGTTTCATCAATATGATTCTTTATATTTTATTCGTGTCTTGAAAATGAGCATCAGCATTTAGTAATAGCCAGGAGGATTACAATGTTACTTTGCTTGTGAGTAAGGAATTCATTTTTGGACATTTATCAAGAAGACAGCCATAAATCATCATTGTATTCCTTTGTAAGCAAAGAGTAGAAACAATACACAGTTTGTACACCAGCAATTTCCTCTTCTCTTCCTGTTGTGGCAGATTAATACCAGCTTAGCCCAAACATCCAAAGTTATGCTGTTGGCAATGTAGCCATCTGCTTTTAATGAATATCTGGGGTCTATTTTTCAGTTAAGCTTCTCTTATTGTGTGTGTATGTTGCTTTTTCACAGCTATCTGCATAATTGCTTAAAGATTTTACTACAAAATTAATATCCTTGCTGTGAACAAGGGAACAGGGCAAAAACCAGGATGACAGAGCCTGAGATGAGGTGAAAAGCAAATCCAATTTTTCCTTGCACCATAGAAACCTCGTCAGGACTAGCTTTATCTGGTAATCCACATTTAAACTTTAACCTGTAGGGGGGCTCTTTGTGTTAGATAATGTAAGCATAAAAGGAGGCTGAATCACTAATCAGATTAATCATATTTTGTAAGACTCAAAAGCTTCATTAAAAGGACCTGGTATCCAAGTTACACATTTTTGTTGTTGTTGTTGGCAGAGGGGGCATTTGTCATTAAAAAAAAGAAGAAGAATGGCATGGAAATGCTCGAATGTCTAACTTTTAATGAACCTATAGCAAACAAGAGCAAAGAACAATGTGATATCCTAATTCAGAAAATTGCAACTTCACAAAATCAGTACATATATTATCTCATTTTCTTCATGTTTAAATATGAAAAGATATTATGGTTGCTACTATAGCTATTTTCTTATTTGTACTCTCTGCATCTGTAAATTATACACTACATATACATACTACCATAAGTATAATTTATATAACATGTATAAAGACTAACGATTGATGATATTTTTCTAAGTAATTCTGCAAAGCATTCTAAAGTTGATCGTTCAATTAAAGAGAAGAATATTTTATGGAAATAGGAGCCTTTTCAAGGGTAAAGTGAAAGGGAGGATCTTTTTAGGTCTGGCACTTTATAAAATGTGATGTAAGGAAATACAGTCACAAATTTCTTTTGTTTGTTGAAAAAAAAGGAAGGAAGAAAAATATGTCACTGAACTAAATCTTTGCAAGCAAAGCAAATCTTTCAAAAAAGAAGAAAATGAATTCTGTGGTTGACAGTCTATAGCATGACTAGGTAATTGTGGAAAAATGCAATTGCATGTGTAAGTTTATGCACACCAAAATCTCCTCTTTGAAAACTCAGCCCTTATAGTTTAAATCAAAAAATAGTTTACAGCATATGGTATGTTACACAAATGCTTCCTAACAAAACTGCTCCAATAATAATCTTGGTGAAAGAGCATGCCGAGTAATAGCTATGGAAAATGGTTTTACGCTACCTTGTGAAGGATACCATATAATTCCGATGTCTAATTGGGAGTATAAAATCATTGTACTGGTTTATTTTTCTCAGTGCAACATATATCATCCTAAGGAAAGATCAATTTATAAGATTATATATTCACATCTGTGGAACTCTACCTCTTAAAATCAACTATACAAAATTGCTAATCAAAATGCACAAGTCTTTATAACCAAGTCATTTCAGATGAGGAAACTCAACCAAATGAAACGATAGTATGTTAACAGCAACAGCCACAAACAAAAAACAAAAGCAACATAAACAACTTTCTTAGTATGTGATGAGACTACATACACTATTTAAATTATCGAATACTTTAAATTGTATTATACAAGATCTAAGTTTAAAGACAAGTTTGTAGTTGAAATATTAGAAATAACAGTTCCTGAATGAACCATTGATACGTCTGATGCATGATTTCTCAGCAGTATAGATGGATAACTGACAACACTAGAATGTCTAAATTGAGAATTTCTGCACTTACAAAAATGTGTATCTATTATTTATTATTATAATAATAAAAGTGTACCTCTAACCTATCCTCAGTATTTCAATAGTGCCCCTTGGCGTGAAATATAAATGCCACCTTTAGACACTGAGGCATAAGCTCCTTGTGGGGCTGGAATTTGCATGGTTTGTTTTGCTTTTGTCCCAACAGAATGAAATATTCAACACAGCCACTCTTAAAACACTGGCTTACAAATTTTATTTTATATTTTTAAAATGCCTTTTGCCTATGATTTTGAATTATAGAGACCTTCACTATCACCTTGATTCCCACAGACGAGTAGACTATTTCATTGGACAGGCACATGCTCTACACAAGTGTTTTGACCACCTCCCAAAACAAACAGAAACCATACGCACACACCAAAAAAAGCAAAGAAGGTAATAATAAATCCTCATTCTTTTAAAGGGCTAACATCAGAGATCTTTAGCAGTTTTAACTTTGATGTGCTTAAGCCAGTGAGGGCCAATGGATGGGGTGCTGGTGATCTCTTTATCAGGATATTGGGCAACTAGTTTTTCCAGAGCATCAGACTGGTTCCATATTTCCTGTCAGTCATGTTAGGGTCCTGATTGTCACTGTGTAATTTATAAAATGGGGGAAATGACCCTAGCTGTCTGTAAGGTCACTTACAGTTTTGAATATTCAGTGATGCTAAATACATTGGTGATATTTGAAGGAAAGGCCTTCCCCTATACAAATGTAATTATTTTTAATTATATAATTATATATTACTTATAATTATATAATTAGAGATTTCTAGAGTAATGCAGACAAAAACATAATGGGCATAACCCCAGTTTCACTCTAGTGAATTATGTGGTCATCTCCACTACCCAAAGAAAATTAGTAAGTTCAAAGACCTAGGGGATGTAGATAATATAGGCAGCAGTCTGAATCATTTGCTTCCCATAAGCCTCATGAGGGCTATTCTCAAGTTGATAATTTTGCCTATCCTAGGCATTTATTTAATCAATTTGTTTCTTTCTGCCCTGAATGAATTGTGACAGTTGTTACCTTGTCTCCCCATACCAACACAGTCATAGAAATAGGAGGCAGGAGAGTCAACTCTTAGGTGATTATAGTTCTTGGGCCTCCAGTATGGGAAGCATCTAGCAGGATTCAAAGAATGAACAAAAATACAGACCGTGCTTTATCTTTAGCTCTTTCTTGATGCAAGTCTTCAGGCCATCATTCAGGTAAGATAGTTTTCTCCTCCCAACAGAGGGAAAATCTTTACAATGACTTAAATACAAAGAAAATAAACACAAAACAAAACAACAAAAAACCTGACATGACTGCTTCTAAGGAAAAAAAAATCCCTTTTGGAATTGAAAGCAGCTGTGGAGACATCTGTGGGTTGAACAGAGTCCTAAAAGAACAATTGCATGTACATCTGTGGAGATAAAATAAGTGATGGATAAAATGTGAATTAGGAGCTCACATTCTGTAGATACTATTATAAATGTATAAGAATAAAATGAGACTCAGAAAGCATCTTTTTTACCTCATCATCAACTATGGTGAATTAAGATGCAACCATAAAAGAGCGAAATAAGGCCTGGGTTAAGAAAGGTCAGCTGGAGGGGCACAAAACTGCTCAGTGTTTTCTTCTTGCAGGGTGCACCCAAGGGCCCGCTCACCTTCTTTCAGTGAATACCACGTATTTTCATTTGGCTGTCTATACTGAGAGAAATGTCGGTAGTACCCAGCATACCACACGTGTCTTATGCCTCTATTCATTCATTCCTCAATAGCCTAGGATATTTCTGAAGCCTTCACACTAGAGTTTTGTGGAATTTGAAGTGTACTGCAAATAATAAAATACAGTAAAATAAAATACAGTGTACCTTCACATTCCTTTTGCCAAAAACTAAACAAGAGATTGCACAAACACAAAAACTATAAATCAATCACACTTATGCTTGAGTTTCCAAAACCCTTCTATAAACCACTCGCAAATCAAACTGAGCAACATATTACATGCATAACATAACCAAGAAAGTTTTATTCTAAGCAGTGAAGGATAGTTAATATAAAAGAAACAAGTGAGGTGGTCTTTGTAGATGAGGTGATAAAATTGAATCTCATTTCCTTTCAAAATTATTCAAAAACCAGTAATCAAAAATGTTTCTTTCACATAATAAAGACTATGTTAAGACAAGAGACAACAAAATTTTTTATTTTTATTTAAACAAATATTTATTTATTGATATTAAATTTTATTGTTTAATATTCATCCAAGTTAGTTAGCATACAATGCAACAATGATTTCAGGAGTAGATTCCTTAATACCCATTACCCATTTAGTCCATCCCCCTGCCCACATCCCCTCCAGCAACCCTCTGTTTGTTCTCCATATTTAAGAGTCTCTTATGTTTTGTCTCCCTCCCTGTTTTTATATTATTTTTGCTTCCCTTCCCTTATGTTCATCTGTTTAGTATCTTAAATTCTTCATATGAGTGAAGTCCTATGATATTTTTCTTTCTTTGACTAATTTCTCTTGGCATAATACCCTCCAGTTCCATCCACGTAGTTGCAAATGGCAAGACTTCTTTCTTTTTGATTGCCAAGTAATACTCCATTGTGTGTGTGTGTGTGTGTGTGTGTGTGTGTGTGTGTGTACCACATCTTCTTTATCCATTCATCCATTGATGGGCATTTGGGCTCTTTCCATACTTTGGCTATTGTCGATAGCACTGCTATAAACATCAGGGTGCATGTGCCCCTTTGAAACAGCACACCTGTATTCCTTGGGTAAATACTGAGTAGCACAATTGCTAGGTTGTAGGGTAGTTCTGTTTTTAATTTTTGAGGAACTTCCATACGGCTTTCCAGAGTGGCTGCACCAGTTTACATTCCCACCATCAGTGCAAAAGAGAGCCTCTTTCTCCACATCCTTGCTGGCATCTGTTATTGCCTGAGTTGTTAATGTTAGCCATTCTGACAGGTGTGAGGTGGTATCTCATTGTGGTTTTGATTTGTATTTCCCTGATGATGAGCTATGTGGAGCATTTTTTTAATGTGCTTGTTAGCCATCTGAATGTCTCCTTTGAGAAGTGTCTATTCATGTCTTTTGCCCATTTCTTCACTGGATTATTTGTATATTGGGTGTTGAGTTTGATAAGTTCTTTATAGATTTTGGATACTAACCCTCTATCTGATATTTTGTTTGCAAATATCTTCTACCATTCCGTTGGTTGCCTTTTAGTTTTGTTGATTGTTTCCTTTGCTGTGCAGAAGCTTTTTATTTTGATGAGATTCCAATAAATTATTTTTGCTTTTGTTTCCCTTGCCTCCAGAGATGTGTTGAGTAAGAAGTTGCTGCGGCCAAGATCAAAGAGGTTTTTTCCTACTTTCTCCTCGAGGATTTTGATGGTTTCCTGTCTTACATTTAGGTCTTTCATCCATTTTAGGTTTATTTTTGTGTATGGTATAAGAAAGTGGTCTAGGTTCATTCTTCTGCATGTCACTGTCCAGTTTTCCCAGCACCACTTGCTGAAGAGACTGTCTTTATTCCATTGGATAGTCTTTCCTGTTTTGTCAAAGATTAGTTGGCCATACATTTGTGGGTCCATTTCTGGGTTCTCTATTCTGTTCCATTGATCTCAGGGTCTGTTTTTGTGCCAGTACCATACTGTCTTGATGATTACAGCTTTGTAATACATCTTGAAGTAAGGGATTGTGATGCTAAGGTTTTGTTTTTCAAGATTGCTTTGGCTATGCAAGGTCCTTTCTGGTTCTATACAAGTTTTAGGATTGTTTGTTCTAACTCTGTGAAGAATGTTGGTGTTATTTTGATAGGGATTGCGAGACAACATAATTTTTAAATTGTGACCTTCTGGAGTCACTTCTATTATTCAACATTTATAAATACTCTACTCAATTGCTATAAAATGTGACCAGATTATGGGTATAATGATTACAAAAGAAGATATAAAAACAGCACTACTTATACACCATATGCTTTGTACTTGGAAAGCCCAAGATCATCACTTGAGTCAATTGAAATAATATGGGCAATAATATAATAAGTAAACAAGTCACAGAAATAATCAAGAATTAACAGCTCCATGACAATTTAGATTTAGAACATGTCAGAGAGAGAAAAAAATCTTTTTCAAAATAACAAAGAAAAGTATGATACATAGAAAAATAAGTAGCTGCAGTACTAACCTAAATATAGAAAATTGAAAGCTTTAGTAAGATAGTAAATGAAGACTCAAACATAGGTAAACTCTTATTACAGTCCTGGATTAAAGGACTTAATAACATAAAGAGATGCATTTTCACAGAGTTAATCTTTAAATTTGTCAAAGTTATTCAATATACCAAAGGGATTTTTCTTCAGCATTTTGCAAAATGATGCTTAATTTGGAGCACAATAGCAGAAAACATGAGAATTGCAAAAACATTATTGAAAGAATAATGAGAGAGCCTGGCTGGATGCCAATATTAACCTACATTCCAAAGATATACTAATTAAAACAGTATGATACTGACACAAGCATCAATGTAACAAGACATAAAAGTCAGAAACATGACCAAGGACATGCCTTAAGTACATGATAAAGGAAGTACCTCAGGTCAGTGAGAAAAGTAATATTTTTTAAATAAATGGTACTAATATAGTTTATTACAGTATATAATAAAATTAATTCCTGATGAATTAAAAATATAAAGGTAAAAATGAGCTCATAAAAGCAAGATGATGAAATATAGGTCAAGACATAGAAACTTGGATTGGGAATAACTTTCCAAGTATGTTACAAAAATACAACTATAAAGGTAAAATTTAATAGCTTTGGCCCCTTTCTACCACTACACTGCTACCTCCCCAGCTAAGGTCTCCCATATGAGTTTCAACATAGGTGTTATTAAACCCTGAAAGCTGACAAATTAGGAGAAGGGCACTCGGTACCTGATGGTTTGAGAGAAAAAAACATAAAGGTTAGAGAAATGTTCAGAAAAGGGAGTGGGAGTTTTCCAGAGAAAATATTTCTTTTTTTTTTCATTAAAAATTTTTTTTTTAAGTTTATTTATTTTTGAGGGAAAGAAGGAGAGCGTGAGGGGGAGAGGGACAGAGAGAGAGGGAGACACAGAATCAGAAGCAGGTTCCAGGCTCTGAGCTGTCAGCACAGAGCCAGATGTGGGACTGGAACTCACGACCTGTGAGATCATGACCTGAGCCAAAGTCAGACGCTCAACCGACTAAGCCACCCAGGTGCCCCTGGAGAGAAAATATTTCTTAATTTGTTGTGCCTATAGAATTTAAAGGCAATACAAAATGACAATTAACTAGTATAAGAATTATGATTATTATTATTTTAAATAATCATCAATACTATTATATTATTTCTTTTATGTATGTGCTCCACTCATATCAGTATTTAGAGCTTAGATTCTTAGTACTTTCATTCAGCTGCATTATGTAAAACTGAGTTTTTAAAGTGATCTGCAAACCTAAGCACTCTGCTAAATGCATGGATCTTTAGGAAAATACATTTTATTTTCTAAGTGACCGACTTTTAAGTAGGCCTTGTAAATACAAACTACTAATAAAGCATGGAATACTAATACATTTTTTCTGTTTATATAGATATGATAACACACACACACACACACAAATATGTTACTATGTTACTTTTTGAAGATTCTTTTCTTTTAGCAATGTTTTTTCATACAAAAGCAATAGAAAACAAATATTAGCAAGAGGTTTACAGTTGAATATTTGAACAGATAATCTGTATAGATTCATACATTTTCTTTAATAGAAATTTTATGTGGTAAATTAACTGATTGTAAACGAAAAGCAAAAAACAAAAAAAAAACTGTTCTCTCTAAATCCTTCTGCTTCCTTACTCATGGGGTATTATAGGTAGAAGACCTACCTATCACTGTTTACAAGTACCAAATTAAGACTTTGAATAAGTTACATAAAATTCATTCACCTAACATCTCAGTATCTTTGACTACTCAGTGTTTTAAATGAGGAAAAACCCCTAACCTTGACATACTGACAAAAGGCCAAAATAAGTTTCCATAAGGCTACTAAAGGTATCCAATTCTGAGAATACTTGATCAGATACTAATCAAGAAAGCTGATGCTAGATTGGTCCCAAGAACAAACAGTTAACCCAAACCAGCCATCTGAAAAATGGCAACTTAATGTCTAAAACACTTGTGAAAAACCAGTTAAAATATAGTTGTCATGCTAACTTGGTGGCTCATAGGGATTACTCAGCTAAGTGTATTGCAAGGTTACTTCAAGTTCAACCGTGTGTGGTTACTTCAAGTTCAACCGTGTGTGTGTGTGTGTGTGTGTGTGTGTATACACATGTACACAAAAAATATATACATATGTGTGCATGTGTTCCCTTATATGTATACAAAGACACAGACACGCTATGATCACATCATTATATAATACAGCAATATATATATAACAATAAATTATTTTATATAAATGAAGTTTTACCAGCTGAATTTTGAAATTGTTTGGAACTGCTGACTCTTTTTTTCTTCAATTTACTCCCCCTTTAACTGGAATGTCTATATTTGGTATCTTATGCCTGCGCCACCATTATATTTTTTCTTGAGTTTCATGGGTTCACAGATGGAGAATTGTTTCCCAAAATGGATTATTACCCAAAGCCTCATTTACACTGAACTTTGAGGTTAGAAGGAAGAATGCCAGTGGCACAATAATATCTCCCCAAAGATGTCCATGTCCTAAACCCCAGGACCTGTGAGTATGTTAGATTATACTGCAAAGGGGAATTGATGTTGCAAGTGGAATTAAGGTTGTTATAATCAGCTGACCTTGAAAGACGGTTCAATGTAATTACAAAGTTTCTTATAAGTGGAATAGGGAGGCAGAAGAGAGAGAACCAATAATATAGAACTATGAATAGACTTGGCCCAATGTTGCTGGCTTTGATGATGGAGAAAAGGGTCATAAGCCAAAGTATATGGGTGGTCTTGAGAAACTGGAAGATGCAAGGAAGAGATTCTCCCCTGGAGCCTTCAGGAAAAAGCACAGCCCTGCAAACCCCTTGATTTGAGCTCAGTGAGACCAAGTGGGGCTTCTGAACTCCAGAACTATGGTTAGATTTGTTGTTTTAAGCTGCGAAGTTTGTGATAATTTGCTACAGCCACAATAGGAAAAAATAGAGATTAAATACATTTTGAAAATTCAGTGTATCTTAGATACAATGCTGACTTTAAGAGAAGGCCTTTAGAAAAAGGACACATTGTTTCATTATCCAATAGAAATTCTTATCTACTATTTTCTAACTTTAAATGGAAGTCTTTGGGTATAATTATTTTTATTATCTGGGTGTGATGGATTTTCAGAGTTTGCACATTTAAAACAAAGTATAAGTTTAGTGTATGACATACCCATAGAAAAGTTAACATTTCCATTTACTTAGTTTTACTTTCCTGGGATTAAGGATTGTGACTTTCATCCGTTCATTAATTCAACAAATATTTACCGAACACTCAGTCTACACCAGGCACTATTCTGGAATTTGAGGAGAATAATTGAATAATTATTCAATTGAATAATAAAGGTGAATTCCTTGATTTTATGGACCTTACATCATAACGAGGGAAGAGAAGTAATAATCCAATAACTGAATAAACAAGAAAATTAGTGGATCATCATGAGCGCTAAAATATGACATGGAATGGGTGATTTGGAAAGACCTCTGAAAAGTGACATTCACGCTGAACTCTAAATGACCCGGAGCCAAGGATGACAATATCTGGGTAAAATCATTACAGACACAGGAAACAGCTAGTGCAAAGGGCTTACACTAGTGTTCCAAAAGCCAAAAGAAAAAGGGGAGCAGTACCAACTGTGTTATATATTCCAAGAATTCCAGAAAGATGAGAGACACGGAACTATTGAAATTGGCAATGTGAAACCATCAGAAGGTCTTACCAGAGTGGGCAAGAAGGGAGATGTTGAAGTGAAGAGGTGGAAACATCAGCTGTGGACAATTTTTTTCAATACATTTTGCTACAAAATGGACAGAGAAATCAGGCAATAACTGCAGGGTGATATGAGGTCAGACGAGGTTTTTGGTTTTTGTTTTAAGGGAAGTAAGTGCCAGAGCATCTTGTATACTGCTGGAATGATCCGCGAAGGGAGAAAACTTTGATGTAAAAAGAAGTGGGGGACAGTCAGATCAAAGTCCCCTAGCAGGTAAAAGAGGACAGGTCTAGAAGTTACATGGAGAACGTGGTCTTTGATCTGAGCAGACAAAGGACACTTGGTCAGAGTAATAGGAGGGAAGGTCAAGGGAAAGCTCAGATGCTAACATGTGAGTTGGAATTCCTTTAGTAGGAAGATGACCAAGTTCGTCTTTCATTGCTCCTATTTTCTCAAGCATGTGAGACATGTTTGTTGCATGACAGGAGAGATGGTGTAGACAATTTGAGACACGGAGAAGATAACTTGAAAAGTTTGATGACTTTTGGTGACTCACTGGTCCAGGCATGCGTATCTAATATAGTTGAATGTTTATCTCTAACTTTCACGAGGACAAAAGGATCTGTTAAGAACAAATGAGTCCTTTCTGCAAAAAGAATGAACTATAATATACCATTCTTACATTCTCTTTCTCTCTCTTTCTGTGTGTATGTACACATTTACTGTATGAATACATACAAAATATATTCAGTGAATATTAATGCGGTTTGACAATGTGAGGGAGGTTATCAGCCACATTAACAAGAGCCTCTTCTTAATTGCAGTCCAAACTTAAAATAGCTCTTTAGCTTGGGTAGCAGCATAACCCTTCCTGTGCAACATCATTAACACCCAGGCAATTATCGATTCAGATACTGAGTTTGAATCATTTCCCAAGACACAACGAAAAGCAGAATCAATAAATTACCCATCGCTCACACTGTGGCCAATAAACAACACCAAAATTTTGTGTCCTCCATTTGTAAAGGGGCTGCCTTTTTATCCCCAAGCTTCCTAAAGGACACCGTCAGGAAATCCAAAAAGCAGATGAAGAAAAGGCTTTTTGCATAATCTCTATGTCTTCTCTTTGCCAACATGAAGACAGTGACAGTAGCATCCGTGTTCAGGCTCACAGAGAAACCACAGACATAGTCTGGGTAACCTGTCTGCTCTCACAGCATCTCTCCTGTCCTTGTCCACACTCCAAACATGGTTATCTCAGCTTTTCTGCTTCTCAAAATTTGTATCTCTTTTGGCCTGAAAGACACTAGCACATGGCCAAAATACTCCATTTGATAGTGAAGCTGTAATAATGATCTCAGAATCATGCAGTCTGTCCTGACTCAAAGTCGATAGCTGAAATGCAAAGAGAAACCAATCAGATGCTGAGTCCAGAGCCGGGCTCTAAGTAAGAATAAAACTATAGTTAGATAAAGGCTGGCACAGCCAACAGCCTGGCTGGGGTTAGTGGGAAAAGACATGCATTTTGTGTCTTGTAGTGAATTTCTAGCACAAGATTTGGAGTAAGAGAAAGCAAGTCAGGGTTAGAGCCTGGTGACAAAAATATGCATAAATTAGATTGCATCAAAGTAGATATTGAACACAGAATGGCAGATATTTGGTCTATCATCTAATCAACAGACTTTAGATTTCTTTTTCATTCTATGTTTTCTAATGGGCTCTCTTGGGAAGAGGCTGGAGAGATGGCCTGTGGCAGGCCAAGCATGAGAGGACAGGGCCAGAAACAAAATTAGGTTAATGCTTTTAAGTGACAACCCACGAGACACTTCAGGTTGCCTCGAATCACTGTCAGTGTAAGGAGAGGGTGGGAAGTTTGATTCCACTAAGAAAAGATGATGACAAACCAAAGCAATGTATTGCTCCAAACAAGCACTGGGGAAAGAATAATGATTGCAAATGTCAGGAACCTTGGATTATCCTGAACGGAAACATTATAGCTAAAGAAAAAAGGGGTTGCTGTAGGGATGACATTTTCTGTAAAATAGTTGCTAATAGTTTATTCTGTAGCACAAAACGGTGAAGTCTACTTGGTGAGTCCTTGACTTTTTAAGCTCATAGAAGCAGTATGGCTGCAATGCCTCACTAAAGAAAATGCAATCCTTGTGGAGAAAGAGAGACAGGGATGCTTACTTTGAAGTGAAGATTATTAGTCACATTATTCGTAGTTTAATTAAAAAGCTTATTGCTGACTGTGTTAATAAATTGGCACAATTTCAATTCAGAATGACAGTGCTCAAGGGAAGGTCTCTCTCTCTCTCTCTCTCTCTCTCTCTCTCTGTTCTTTCTCTCTCTCTCACTCTCGCTCTCAGCCTCTCTCCTCTTTCTTCTTTGTATATAAGACATGACATAGAATCCACGGGAAAATGCTTGATGTCACTCATGGGGGGAGCAAACATAGAAATTCAAAATCTCAAAACCAATCTTAGAGACTTTGTTCAGAAATGGAACAGATTGAAATGACCTCTAGCAACAGATTGTGTCAGAGGAAAAGGGAAAGAGGCCATTCCTATAAGACAGCAAAATAATACGAAGTGACAGAACCTGATGCCTTAACAGTTTATGTATGTCACCGACAAATTGAAATAGTGGAAGCATTTGTGTAGACCAAGTAAAGCAGAGGTAAATCAAATTAATCAAGTTAATCAAATGAATTTCAACAACCAAAGACATAGGGTAAAGAAAAGTGTTTCAAAATGAAGACTCAATAGAGCACAGATTTAAAATAACATGTTATAATCACCCCTTATCCTGCCACAATATATGGCTTTTCTGTAAAACTTCTGTGCAGGCTCTATGAAAGCATTTCCTGGATTAGCAGCAAATAAAATTGTGTCTTCTTGAGACGGAATTGTCTCTTATTTGTCCTTCTGGGATTTGGATCCTGTACATGGGGTCACACATTATGATCAAATCATTAAGGTATTATAGTCTGTGGCAAAATTCTTGAGATTCTATTTACTTGCATTTTTAGTTTATATGAAATGTCATTTTCCCTTGCATAAGAGTAGTGCTAAAATTGCATTCATTATTACTGAAAGCTAGCTAATCTGGGTTGAAATCTACTACAGAATGAAAAGTCTCAGAACTGAATAGAAACTCAAAATCTATTTTCCAAAGACATTACAGAAAAGAAAATCGTGGCTCAGAGAAATGGAAAGGGTTACCCAGTAGCCTTGGGTATTTAGCATAAAGTGAAATGGATCATACTCAGATCTCCTCTGTGTTATCCAGTAATGCATGTGAAAGACTTTTCATCGGAACAGAATATTGGGCTAAAACAGCCATTTTAGTCATTTTATTAAAGCTGAAAGAGTCATTTGAAATGTTAGTAATAAAAATGGTTAAAACACACATGGATGTTTCTCAATGAATTCATTTTTAAGATTTGAATTTATAAAATTATACAATGTTAAATGAATGAAATAGAGTAGTCTCAAATTCTAAACAGATAAATCACAGTTTCTCTGTTTGTTTTTCTCCTTCCTTTATTTTTTTCCTCTCTTACTTTGTCCCTTTCTTTTTCACCTTTGCCCCCTCTTCTTCTTGCCACATTCTTTAAAAAAAATTTTTTTTACTCTTTATTTATTTTTGAGAGACAGAGATAGAGAGAGAGAGAGAGAGACAGAGTGCAAGCAGGGGAGGAACAGAGACAGAGGGAGACACAGAATCCGAAGCAGGCTCCAGGCTTTAAGCTGTCAGCACAGAGCCTGACTCAGGGCTTGAACTCATGAACAGTGAGATCATGACCTGAGACAAAGTCGGATGCTTAACCTTCTGAGACACCCAGGCACCCATTGCCCCATTCTTGTTCCTGTTCTTGGTTTTTTGGTATTCTGGAGTCTTGTAAATGTCCATTAATTCTTTGACACTCTTTTCTTTTAAGATGGAGTGTGATTTCTCAATGGACTGGACTTGATTACTCTCATCCAATGAATAGGATGTGGGGGACATAACCACATATAACTTCCAACATCAGGTCGTTATAGGCACTGTGATTTCTCCTTGCTCTCACTTTTGAATTACTTGCTTTGGAAGAAGCCAGGTGCAATGGCAGGAAGATGCTCCAGCAGCCCTCTGGGGAGCCCATACAGAGAGAAACGGAGGTCTCCTGCCAATAGCCATGTGAGTGAGCTCTCACGGAAATGGATGTCACGGCCCTAAGTCAGGCAATCAGATGAGTGCAATCCCAGATGTCATCTTGACCACAACTTCATGACAAATTGAGCCAGAGCCACCTGGAGAAGCTGCTCATGATATTCTGACCCACAGAAACAGTGAGATAATAAATATTTGTCCCTTGAAGCCTCTCAGTTAGTGATAATTTTTTATTTAACGGCAGGTAACTAATGCAGCCAGGTGTGCCACCTTTCTCATGTCAAATTTATGAAAGCCATCCTAAAATTCATTAGCAGGCTTTCTTTTTTAAAAAAAAGTTATGAATTTTCTGTACAAAAATAGATAATTCCAGTAAAAAAGCATGAGTAAGAAACACTTAACATGAAGCATGCCAGATAACAATTACTCACATCTTAGTGTAGATCTTTGAAGACTTTTGCTAAGCATTAAGGTTTTAAAAAGCCACCAGGTATGTTCATAGTAAGAGTAAGAGCATAAAATCTGAAGCCAGACTGCCTGGGTTTGAACCCTGGTCCCTCCACTAATTAGCTGTGTCACCTTGAATGAGCTACTTCTCTTTGCCTTCGTTTTTCCATCTTTAAAGTACAGCTAATAAAATGGACTCAGTCAATTAAGCCTCCCCGACTCTTGATTTCGGCTCAGGTTCATGGGCTCATGCCCCACGTCAGGCTCTGTGCTGAGCATGGAGGCTGCTTAAGATTCTCTTCTCTCTCCCCCTCGGTCCCTCTCCCCAGCTCATGAGCTTGCTCTCTGTCTCTCTCTCTCTCTCAAAAAAAAAGTATATCTGTTTCCTACGCTTGTTGTGAGGTTTAAATCAATGGAATTAATATGTGTAAAAGCATTAGAATTGCACTTGAATCATGGAAATCATTCTATACATTTGTGCTATCATTATTATTATTTCATCATATCCAAGGAAACCTTTCCTATCTTCCTGTGTTCCAACAGCCTTTGGCATAGTTGATCACTCCATCCTTCAATCATCTGCTCTGTTGCTATTTGTTCTAATCAAGTCTTGGCTTTCTTTGTCCTTAACCAGGTGTTTTTTATCAGTTATTTTTACCTGTTTCTCCTCCTCTCCCTATAAGATCTGGAGCACCCCAGTATCTGCCTTTGGATCTTTTTTTTTCCAGACTCTGCCCAAGGGATATCTTTTGGTCTGATGGTCTTATTTACCCAGGCCCTGCCTAGGCTGCTCTGACCTCATCATGGGACAATCTTTTTCTTTATTCACTGCAGACCAGTCTCAGTGGCCTCCTCTCTGCTCCTCAAGCAGAACAAGCCCCTGGTGCCTCTGAGCCCCTGTACACAGCATTCCCGATGCCTTCCTCCAGCCTGTTCATGGCTTGTTCTTATTCTTTATCTTAAAAAAGGCCTTCCTGACCACCTCTACATTTTTTTCCTTGCAAAAGCCTTTAGGTCACCTGAGACCAGTGAAAACGTTTTTTTTTCCTTTTCTATATTTCCTCAAGTGGATTTTCTTTGCAAGATGACATAAAATGAGGGGAAACCTGGGAGTGAGGTCACCTGAAATGGCAGCCCAGGGACTTATACAATCTGGAGGGCAGGGCATCTCAGGTAGTGACCAAAGGTGTGTTTTTCTGCAAGAATAAGTTAAGCCAAAGAGCAGGCACTAGGATCCTGAATGGGAGAAGGTCAGTGGGGGGGCCCCCAACCCTGGGTTGGACCCACATTCCCCAGAGGAGAAGTAGCAGTAGGGTGTGAGGATCTGCCCTTGTAGGCTCCAAGGAACAGAAGGGGAAGAACAGGCCAGATCTGTTGTCTCAGGGAAAATACCCTCCTAGTTAGTCCTTTGATACAATATAATTATTGTATGTTATGTTATGTTATGTTATGTTGATTATATGTGATGCTATTCGTTCATTTGTATCACACATAAACACTTCTAAGTACTTATTTTGTGGCAGGCAATATTCTAAGTACTGATACCAGTGAAGAAAACAGTCATGATCTGTGCCCTTGTAGAGTCTACATTCTAGTTTTGATAAACAGCAAACAAAAGACACAATCAATGCATATATTATATATAGTACATTAAAGGTGATAAGCCATGGTTTAAAAAAAAGGGAAGAGGAAGAAGAACAGGGTATGGATTTGGTTGGAAGTCAGGGAGGAGACATAGTTGTAGTATGAAATACAGTGTCAGGGCAGGCCTCTTGGGTGTGGCGAGATCTGAGCAAATTCTTGAAGGCAGTGAGAAATTTATCATATGCTTCCTGAGGGAAGACTGTTCCAGGCAGAGATTGTGGTGTGGGATCCTGCCTGATTGTTTAACACACTGCAGGAGAGCCAGTGGTGAGGAAACAATAGGAAAAGGCAAAGCCAGAGAAGGAAAGGCATAGGGAAACACCGTCAAATGGGAACCGTAGGTCATCTTAAAGACAAGATGCTTTTTTATTCCATTATATTTTACCTTGTTTGTTATGCAAGACTATTTATTGATAAAATTTAGCAGTTTGACCAGCACATTTCTAGGCTCCTTTCATTAACTGTCTAGTGTTCAATCAAGCTATTAATCTATTCATCAGGTTGTTTGTTTTAGTCTTGTGAAAGTTTTCTTTAATTGGAACTGAATTTCTATTTCTAGGTTTGTCCAGATTTATTTATTAGGAATTCCAACTGTCTGTATCTTGAATATCCAAACTTTTATTTTACTTATTTTATTTTACTTTTTTTTTTGTTTATTTGTTTATTTTTGAGAATTTGTGAACAAGGGAGGAGCAGAGAGAGAGGAAGAGAGAGAATCCAAGCAGGCCTGCACTGTCAGCACAGAGCCAGATGCAGGTTTGAATCTTAAGAACCTTGGGACTGTGACCTGAGCCAAGATCGAGTCCAACGCTGAACCACTGAGCCCCCAAACTCTATTTTAAACTGTTGTGTTCCCTGTCATTGTTTTTGTCTTTTGTCCCTCTTCCTTTGCATTTAGGAAAAGTTCTTAAAATACCTTCCAAATAAAGATTTAGTTTTGTGAAATATCAGTTCTGACTTGTCCAGCTTTGAATACAGATCTCATATTGTGATAATACAGTATTACTCACCTCTCATTCTTTCTTTATCTCAGCCAGAGTCTTTTCATATCAATTGGCTATATTAAAAACTCTTTTCATCTCTCCTCTCCCCGCCAAACACATATTTTGATTAAGAAAGCAGCATACCTTTCTAAAACTACTTCTGCTTCTCATAATATGTTCTTAATAAACATTCTCATTTTGGCTTCTAAAGTCATAGTCTATTTTAATTTTATGTGACATAATCATTTCCTGGCAGACATTTGTTTCTTCTTGTATATCCTTGAATAAAGAACATCCTATCCATGCTTGATATTTAATAAAACTCCACCTGAATGGATTGCCCTTGTAACTCTTTTAAAAAACTTAAATATTGTGAGATATCTCTCCTAAACTTAAACTTCCTTAAACTTCCAGGGTTGGCAAACTTGAACTTGAGTGTCCATTACTAGGTCAGTGACCTGCAACTGAATGCGGGAGAAAACTCAGCCAACAGGGAGACTGCATCTGTGGTTTCTGCTCTGGACTTGACACAGTTGTGGTACCGGCAGTCATTTGTCTCCTGTGCTTTTCTTTTTAGGGCAGCCTCTGCTCCAGGTACCCGGCATTGTACTTTATCCCCTGATACATTCTACTCACCATATCGGTAGACAGCCCCCTGAGGATTTGTTGAATTCTCCCTGAATCTCTCACCTCTGTGCCTGACAGCACGGGACTACCCTTACCGACTGGTGGACCCGCAGTGGTAGAAAACCCCACCAGTGAAGCAGATACCCAGTGGCTCTCTGTTGCCATCAGCCCTCCAAATTTGGGCTGCTTTCTCAGAAGGGGACGTTGCTGTTAATCTTTGAAGCTATCTATTTCTCTGGCCTCATACAGTGGAGCCCCTTACCCTATAATGATTAAGTTAGAAAAGAGGCTTTGTTTCCAAAGGTGTACATACAAACAGATGAGGGGGCAGTTCTCCACCTGTTTCTCTTGTCCACAGTGCTCAAAATTCTGTCAGAGGAAGAGCACAGAATGCTTTCTTGAACTTTAACCTTTTCCCAACCAATTGAGTCAAGTGCAGAAAAATCATTTATCCTTTTCATTTATTGTATCCCAGGCATCTAGAAAACTACCAAACACAACCTTGTGAAATGGATGAAAAACTTTATCTTGTCGTTGGGAAATGAGTTATAACTCAACATTTGCATTCACTCCAGTCAGCCTCTGAATCATTAAGTCTGATTCAAGTTCAAAAGAAATGTGCCAATCACATATTGTGTGGCTATTTTAGCTCCCACATGTTGCCTTGAGGTAAAAGGCAAATGAGGAGAATTCAAGCAGAAGCTATGTTGAGATTTCAGACAGGCCCTTAGTAATTTTGTCTCCAAATATCAGTGTTTAGTCTTTAAGTTTAAGAGAAAGAAAAGGCAGCCATGAATTCATCCTGTAAAGGTAATTGCTATTAATAGTAAAAAGAAATTCATACCATATGTTAAATCTAAGTGAAATCATCTTAGCAGAATTGGAAATCTAAGGAAGCTAATATGTTAGGAAGCTGGACTAATACAAAATGCCAATGACTCTGTAATTGCTATTTTCAAACAATAATAAATTAATTACATTTTGCATTTGTCTGAACCCCAACTATTTGACAATTGGTACAGTTGAGACAAGAAGTAAACCATTTTGTGTACCCTTAATTGCATCATGCTTGTATTCTTTTTAAAAAAATTTTTTTATGTTTGTTTATTTTTGAGAGAGAGGCAGGTGTCAGCAGGGGAGGGGAAGAGAGAGAGGGAGGCCCAGAATCAAAACAGGCTCCAGGCTCTGAGCTGCCAGCACAGAGCCCGACATGGGCTCACAAACTGTGAGATCATGACCTGAGCCAAAGTCGGACACTTAACCGACTGAGCCACCCAGGCGCCCCTATATTTTTATTCTTAATGATAGTTGTCAGCAGCTACAGCTTTGTGAAGAAAATGCATCTTGTTTTATTTTAACTGTGTAGATTTGTGTACTTTGTACAGAATGATTACATAATCGATGTCGATTACAGCATTGATGTTTGTGCATCATTAATGTCATACCCTTTCCTTTGTCACTGCATTTAACTATAACACTGTAAGACAAACACGCCTCTTCTCCTCTTCCTATTATACTGCATGCCATTAAATGTGAAAAGAAATGCTATATTTATCTTGATATATATTAAAAAATAATGAAGAGGATAATTATCAAGGCTGCATTGCAATTTCACGGCATGGCTGTCAGTTACAAACTGCTTGATCCGCACTCTTTTAGTTCATAATGTCAGGGAAAAAAATCTTGTGATTGAAATACAGTCATTTAATTAATTTCTCTCTATTATTTCTTTCAGTGCTGTACTTGTGATTTGAGCTCAGGGATGGGAAATTCAAGTTTGGAAAAATAGAAGATCATGAAAGCTGATGAGTCTTTTTCTTTGTTTGTTTTATTTGGATATTTAATCTCTCAGCACTGAGTGGCAGAAGTGAAGGAATGCCACAGATTTCAAAATATTCAATTCGTAGATAGGTGTTAACCGATGGCAAGACTGACAGAATGGTTTTGTATTTGCTGGCTCTTAACTGCAAGTGCCTTTTGGCGTAATGACATTGACTTCAATACCACCTGGTAAATGAGCAATAAGCAATCATGGAGCCATGAGAACGCTACTTTACCATTTTTCAGACGGAATGTTTCACTCCGAGGGCTCTTATTACACATGGAACACATATTGTCTTTCCTTTATCTCTGATAGATCAAAATAATGGGGGAGTTGGCTTTTAGAAATATTAATCATAAATGAATTTGCCACTAAAGCTTATGAAGCACCCTGACAATGGTTTAAAATAATGGCTACATGTGAGGTCCTCTGACCTCTATCATGATGAAGAGTACTCATAGCTACAGTTTTCTAACTTTTGATGCCACAGAAATTTTTGCGTGGCCATGAAGTCTTGATCAGAAGGTTAGCTGGTAAGAACACACATGTAAATGGTTTGGTAGAAAGAAGAGCAATCAAAAATTCATATTAAAAACATCTAGAAAATAATTTCAGGTAATTGAAATTTGAAGGCATAATACTGAGTAGGGATAAATAGTATAATGTAATTTTCCTCTTTCCTATACATTGCTTTGCTGTAACTGACTAAGCTAGTCAAATCCAGTTTGCCTTCTACTTGTGTGTCTTGCTTCTATAGATTATCATTAACATGATTTTGTAAACAATTTCCTAACAAAGCTTATCACTGAGGTTTGTATTTCATCTCTTGATTAACGTAAGCATTAGATGCGAGGGGTCTTGAGGGCAGAGTCCATGTTTTAATCACTGTTTTATCTCTATCAACCAATATTAACACATTTTGTAAGTTGGTTGCCAAAAAACAATTTCTTACACAAAATAAAGGAAAAATAATGAAGTTAACTTTTCATTAATAGTCTCTCTTTGTTTTTAGCAAATAGTGATATATTACAGCATGTTTACCTGTTCTCTGTTACTCATATATCTCTATTGCTATAATTTCCCATATAATTTGGCATTATAACCATATTAGAATCATCACAAAAACTTTCAAGTGTACCTCCTTTCTATGTGTGTCATGTTCTCATTATTATCTGTTTTAAACTTTAATTCAAATTAAAAAAAATCACTTTAAATCTTTCTAAATCTCAGCTAAAATGGAATATTGACCAAACAATTCTTCAGCAATGTTTTAGGGCAGGTTAGTTTAAATTTTGTGATATTTTTGTCCATAATTCTTAGGTCATATCATTCTTTTGGGGCTTCATTTGATATTGAGTACCTTCTGAAAGAAAATGAAGTATTTGGAATATATATGATCTGCAGTAGTACGGCTTGTCAGCATGGCCAAAGAACATGTTCTATTTTTAATAGTCATTGGAAAAAAGTAAAGCAGACAAGGAAAGGGGACACACAGAGGTTTGAAATATTTTACTGTTTGTTTTCCTGCTTTACATATGATGGCACATTAGGCTATTGATGGGCAAATTCAAGATAATAAGAGGAGTCCACAAGTAGGAGGGGAATAAGAGGAGGAAAGAAACAGGAAACATCAAGGTCCTATGTGGCAAAAAGCTGGAATGGAAAGAAAGAAGAAACAGCCCTATGATTTCACATTCCTGGTTTATCCATTAATGGTAACTAGGGGAAACTAAACATGAATTAAGAGTTCTCATGAAAAGTTGCTGCTACAGAGAGTATCTGGCATAGTTGGATGTGATATTGGCTCCGACTTTTTAAAAATTCTTAGTTTGGAAAAGAGGGAATTTCACCTCATGCTCTACACCATATCTTTAAATATCAGCAATGACAACTAACATTTTCTTACTGGTCCAATTGAGTATCAAGTCTGTGCTACTTGAAGGCAAAGAGTTCGAGAATTAATCAACCATTCTCACTGCATTGTCTTTTTCAGTGTTTCACAATGTAAAAGAGTTTATTTCCCCTTGAACGTGGAATATTTATTATGTTATTGAAACAATTGGCTGAACTTTCGGAAGAAAGCAAAAAAAACAAAACAAAAAAAGCTTTACTCGGCTCCTTTCACTAAAATATATAATGGCTGTATCAAATCTTTATGGTAAAAGAGATCATTGCATAAGTAGAAAAGGGAAGCATGGTTAAGCATTCTTACACCCTTGGAATATAAATTCTATTTCTAATCATGTTCCTCAAATCATGAAATACAAAGAGCTGCCAAATTTGACCACATAAAATTCAAAACATCTGAATAAAATGAAAAAAGAAAGATGTAATATATATAGGTTGTTGACAAACTGAAAAATGGGAAAATTATTTTTAAATAATACAGGCAAAAGTTCATAAGTATAATGAAAAAACATGAAGCCCTTTTAAAAACATATGCCAGAGTTCATAGCAATAGAAAACTTATCAAGGTTTAAATATAATCAATGTACATAAGGAGAAATAAGAATAAAAGCATATGAAAAGATCTTTAGAGCTTACTTATAGAAAAATACATGAAAATTCAAACAACATTGAAATGTCATTTTCTTTCTATTCTATAGAAAAAGAGACACATGTTTCTTAATACTTAAGTGATAGGAATAGGCATTCTCATACCTGCTGATGGATTTGTCAACTTGCACAATTTCTGGAAGGCAATGTGTCAATATATACTACAGTGTAAGTTGTGCATTTGCTTTGGCTCAGCAATCTTACTTCTAGAAATGCACCCAAGAGTTAATCACACGAGCATCAACCCCTATGTTTACAAGGATTTTCAACACAGCATCATCTATAATCTAGTAGTTGGAAATAGCACATATATACCATATATCATATATATGCAGTTATTCTTGGTGAATTTGTTTATAAATATGGGTTAATTTATACTAGATTATCTAGTATAAAATGTATTAAAGAAGACATAAAAATATTGTCATTAATCGGAGTGTCATGATTCAAGGTGATTATTTCCTTTTTTCATTTATAATATTATATTTTAAAATGTGATTTAGCTTTTTAAAAATTTATGTGATTCTTCACTTGAAATGTGCTAATATCGCATTAACTTAAATACACTAAAATATTTTCTGTCCGCATTCAGGTGCCCAAGAAATGTCTTTTACAAAGCATTTTTTAACTGCCACATTTTGGTGAAAACGTTCGAATTGATACCACTATGGAAATAAGACTTTAGTCTAATACTTTATCCAAAAGTTTGTTACTAGCTTTAATTAGAATATGATGCCTAATTTTGCTCAGTAACTACTGTCACTCTTAAAATCATTCTAATCAAATATTACAGCAGTCTCTATATCCTTGGTGTCTTAGTGGAATTAAAAAGATTTTTTAGCTATCATTTAAAATAAAATGGAGTAATTTGAATCCCATATCCAGAGCCAGTGACAGTATAGTTTAAAACTAGTCATCTAAATCTATTGAAAATTAATTCCATCAATGTTTCCTTTCAAGGAGAGATACAAAATAAAACAACATAAGATGTAAGAAGAGTGTTCACTACTATTTCTCATGTTCACATTTCATGAGACCTTACTAGAAGCTCAGTTCTACACTTTTTATTCAAATCTCATTTTTGCGTAGCAGATGCAAGAATAGAAATTGTTCCAAACTTTCAAGAAGATATTCTTGTAAATTATTAGCAGTATCATTCTGAAATATTACTTCAAAGTCACTTTTCGATGGAGGTGGAAGAGAGCGTATACATACTACTCCAGGCATGTAGAACATTTATATTTTCATCATATAATTACAGAGCTTGTCTAACTTTCCTCTAAAGTGAGATCAGACTAGTAGATGTGCTGGTCACATACATTTAACTTTTCTAGAGAACACACCCATTGTAGGGTGCTGTCTTGGGTAATTATATTGACATATGAATGTACAATATATGCAGAGCATATATTTACCAGGCTATTTGCCTTGGTTTGTCTCATTTCAAACCATCTGTCCCTTCTTTTTCATTGTAGCCCATGGATTTGGGACAGAGTATTCTCAAGGGTTAGTTATCTCAGGTTTCAATTCTAGGAATTTCTTGACCTCCTTCTCTTTTCAGTATGTAGGGAAGAAACTGTTGTAACTCTTCAGGTTCTGTATAACTGAAGAACTGGGAACACCATCAGCATGGCTCACTGAGGTGTGGTGACAGTTATTTTTTTCTTAATTAGTCAAAATGTACAATGTGCTAATTACTTGATTCACAAGGAAAAAAAAATCATTAAATAAAAATCACATTTGACTGGTTTTAGCATATTAGGGCATATATTTTTATTTAAATGCAGAGAGCATCTGAATGTTAAATAAGCCACAAAATATGTTCATGGTGAAACTAATTAACACTACAACCATGAACACAATTCCCTTATGGGTTAATTTCTCAATGAAACTCAAAGATACTTTTTGACCTACTATAATGCTCCTTCTGCCAAGGTTAAGAGAAAGATATCACCATAATTGGAGCATATGAGTCTGTATTAACCTGATTTAGGTTGGGGAATCAAAGATTTGCACAAGGAAGGAATTCATAATAATTAGGGTGTAAAACATGCAAGCATAGGGGCTTAAACACAGCATGAATTAATTATTCAGTGTTGTTCAGTCCATTTGGACTTATAAATTACAAAAGGTCATAGAGAGAAGATTGTAACCCTTATTCCCTTTCCAGTCTAACAGCCTAAGACTTCTTAAACCTCATCCTTGCAGAGTATGGACAAACATATTTAAAATTATGAAATAATAATATACAAAGAGAAAAGATAGGTAGGTACATAAAACAAATGTGAGGTATGTGAGGACAAAGAAAAATCATGTATATTCTGCTAAGTAACCTTAGGAATCAAGAATGTTTACATTTTACCTATCACTCAAATAGTTGTCACTTCCAATTTGTAATCTGTATTATACTAAATTAATGTTGATTTGCATAACTTTATTTCATAGATAAAGTTGGTATTATCCTTATTTTTCAATACAGGTTTTAGTAAATTTAGTAAATTATTTCATGATTTTTATATATAAGTCTTAGTAGGAAAACCCACAAACTAACAAAGATAAAAACAAAATAAACCTGAAGACTGTGGTAGGCTGAAGAATGGCCCTCAAAAATGTCCACATCCTACACCTGGAACCCATGAACATGTTCCATTGTATGGCAAAAGGAACTTTGCAGACGTGATTAAGTTAAGGATCTCAAAATGGGGAGATAATCTTGGGTTATTCGGGTGGACCAATGTAACCACAAGAGTTGATATAAGAAAGAGTCAGGAGGGCCAAAGTCAGAGACAAGGCCATGCAGTAATGGAAAAAGAAGTAGAAAACGTGATGTGATGTGGGACAAGGATCCAAGGAATGTGGACAGAATCTAGAAACTGGAAATGGCAAGGAATTGATTGTTCCCTCAAGTCTCCAGAAGGAATGCCAACACCTTAAATTTTTAGCACAGTGAGACCAATTTGGGCTTCCGATCTATAGAAGTATATGGTAATAACTTTGTGGAGTTAAACCACTAAGTTGGTGATAATTTCTGGCAGCAACAAAAGAAAACTAATACAAAGACTATAAAAAGCCAACAAAACTCAATCCCCAAATACCTGACTGTATTAGTGTGTAATGAATATCATCCCCCGAGTAATCAATGTGAATATCAGAGCTAGATTTTGTATAGTTTTAGAGTCCAGGTCTTTGTTATTAGGGAAATATCTAAAATAAACACCTCTTTTGTCCCCCACATATGGTTGGTATTATTTAATTCAATCAACAAAAATATATAAAAGACTTTTTTTGAGCCGTGTATAGTCTCTTGAATCACCAAAGAGGATAAAACTATGAAAGAGCATGTTTTTCTGCCGTTAGACAGCTTTCAGTTTAGAAGAGATATATACAAAATCAATGCAAAATAGGAAATGACACATGAGATTTGTATTTAAACAAAGCACCAAGAGTTTATAGATTAGAAGCATGTTTACTGAGAAAGGGTTTAGCATGATGGTTGTGAGGTGTTGCCGTAGAAAAAGAATAGGTAAAGACAGAAAGGGTGCTGAAAGTCAGATCAGAGGTCTGACGAGCATGTGAGGAGTAGGGAGGTGGTCAAAATATATAAACTTTGTTTCAATTAGTTTTATTGAATATTTAGGAAATTCTTTACTCTGGAATTACATGTAGCTTACAAACATGCTGGAGTCAACCCAGTCTTGAAGCCCCCCATTCCTCCCCTCAACACCTCAGTTAGGATCTTAATTTCCCTTCTGATCATGAGCAACCCTTTTTAGAGATCAGTCAACAATTAGTGCCACCAATTCCTTACTTTTCACTTTCTCTGAAGCTCGCTGCACGTCTGGTTTTAGCTACCATCATCATTCTGAAACTTCCCTAGCCAAAGATCATTCCACACATAATGAACACTCTCATGTCCTCCTTTTATTGAAGTTAACCAGAAGTTAAACTCAAGTCCTCTCTCTTACTCACCTCTTTGGCCCTTCCAGGTCTCTTCCTACTTTCTCAGTTTCATTCTTTGGCTCAGTGTTCTGTCCTTGACCCACTGTTTATTCCACGACCTTCTCAAAGTGCAGCACGTGGCTGCTATGTTGGTGCATTGCCCACACTTCCTTACTTCCTTCTTCTAGGCTCTGTGCACTCATTCCTTGGTTTCTCTGTTGCTTTGCTCCTTATGGCTGTCATTTACATCTTTCTTCAGAAGACCTTCCTGAGGTTATTGAAAGCACTTTGGACTCTTGTGCAGAGATCCAAAAGTACCTGGTAGTGTGTGTACCTCCAGGGGTAGCCCGTAGCCAGGACTGACTGATTCAGAAGTAAGATAATCTGGCTTTTTTTTACTTTGAGTGAGACAAATGAGGGGGTATCATTTAAGCTTCAAAGCTCCCCACAGTACACAGCTCAGTACTTTGCCTAAAACTGTACCCTCATTTAGTTTCTCCTCCTTCCCTGCCCTGCTTCTTGCGTATGGATCTTCATCTTCATCTGTTTCCTAGGGACCTTCCCAAAACACTCCACACACTGTTAATTAAGTACATTCTTTGTCACGCTAACTCCTAAGAAGTGTCCTTAGTCCTAACCTCTTCACTGAGGAAGCTGAGGATTCAGGATCCAAGCATCTAGGAGACGTCTGCATCTGGACATATTTCACAAATGATGACACTTCCCCTCATCCTACTGGTGCCACAAGGGGATCTTTATTAGATCCTCACAGTGAGAACATGGCAGGGTTCATGGAGGTAAAGGCCAATAAATTATAGAGGTTCCTGTAAGACTGTGGCTTCCAGGAATTTCTCCTCATGCTAGCTCATACTCAGCCTCTAGCAATTGGTCAAAATTGCAACGTAAGTATCCCTACCTGTTTGTGGCTCCTACAGCTTCTGCTTCAGGTAAGCAGGATGCAGTTGTTATGTCTTTCTGGATGAATTTCTCTCCAGATTTGAAGTGCTGGTTTTCCCTGTGCAGGGGCCAAAGACAGGCTGCCCCAAGATGGGCAACTTTGGTATATTGATTATTTTAAAGAAAAGTTACTTAAGAGACACCCTATGCAAGAAGGACACTGGGACCCTCCTGTGTCCTCCTGAAAGCAGGAAATAAATCTCCTGTTTGAATGGTACCCTCCTTGAACCAGGAGATAAAGAGACATCCTTATCACCAGATTGGAAATTTAGAGCTCAAAAGGCTGTATAAAAACTTGTATTACTTTTCACTAATGTACCACCGCAGCTCAAATCCTGTTTGGAACTTCGTACTAACTGAAGCTCCCAAAATTAAAATTTCTTTGTCCCGTCAATTCCTCAGAGATTTATTCTTTGTGTTTAAAAAGTATAAAAACTGCCTTCCTTGGTCATTTCCTTGGGTCTCAGTCTCCATCTTGGGCCTCTGTGCACATATCTTTGTTGTTGTTGTTGTTTTTTCTCCTGCTGATCTGTTTCATGTAAATTTGATTCTTAGTCCAGCTGGAAGACTTCAAGGGTACAGAAGAATTTTCCCTTCCCTTCACCTGGAACATTGGTTCTATGGTAGGTCCAAGTTTTTACTCAATTTGCTGAGCTTTTTCTCAAAATAAGGATAAAAAGGAAGACTTCCAAACTCTTTACACATTGGAGCTTAAAACAAGAAGTCCTTTACCTGACTTTTTAAACTTTAAGACATTTATTTGTGATTTTAAGTGGGGTAGTAAAAACTGTTCCTACCAAGATGGTAATGTTTTTGAGTAAAGACTCTATAGTGACGATGAGAGTCAAGTGCCTATCTGGGAATGAATGCTCAGTAAAGAAACAATGACTTATACAAACACCGTGAGACAAGAATGCCAGTGTGGCCAGAGCAGAGCGAATGGGGAACACTGTGACACATTACAAGATTGACTCAGAGAGGCAATGAGAAGAGTATGAGTCCACTAGGCAATTTTAAGGACTTTGGCTTATACTCCATGAGAAATGGGGTCTTTGGAAAGATTTTTCCTGAGTGAGTGCAAGGTCTGATGGGTTTTAAAAGTACTATTCTGGCTCCTGCAGAGATTGGACTAGAAGAGAGCAAGTGAGAAGTGGAGAGACCAGTTGGGGTACAACTGCGGTAATCCTCAGGTGGGATTATGCTTTAGACCATTGTAAGGGGTTGTCATAATGAGAACTGCTCATATTCTGGACATGAGATTAAGGCCAATCTCACCGGACTCGGGGTGTGACAGAAAGCTTATAGCAAAGTAGGACTCCAGATACATTTTCCTTGAGAAACCGAAAGAATTGATTTACCCTGTTGACAGGATGGCTTTCTAACTGATCTATCTGACTAACCTATGATTACAGTTTTTGACCACCTCTCCATTGTGTTCAGGCCAGCTTCTTCAGCATGGCCCTCAGGCATTCTCCCCCCCACCACACTTGGACTTTGGTGTCAGTGTAATGGTTTAGCCCCAAGCCTGTACCACCTTGAGCCTTTTGTATCATTCATGCTGAAAATGTTTGAAATTCCACTGAAAAGCTGCTGTCTCAGGTCTCAGCATCTTTGTACCACCGTTGCTTTTATTTGGAATCCCTTCTTTTTCATTCCCCTCAGATGGCTTATTCCTGTTGATACTTAAAAATTCAGTTCAAATATTATGCCCTCTACAAGCCATAAAATAGACTCTTAACTATACAGAACAAACTGAGGGTTGCTGGAGGTGAGGTAGGCAGAGGATTGGTTAAATGGGTGATGGGAATTAAAATGGGCACTTGTGATGAGCACTGGGTGTTATATGTAAGTGATGAATCACTGAATTCTACTCCTGAAACTAATATTACACCATATGTTAACTAGAATTTGAATAAAAAAAATGAAATAAACAAACAAAATTACACCCTCTAGAAACTTTCCTCAAACCATTCCTTTGTGTTTACCTGTCCCAAGTCTAGGGAAGCTGCCTGTATCACTGGTACTCCGTGATTCTGTCCTCATTTCATTGTACCGTAAGTGTTAGGCTACATGGTGACTCCCCATGACTGTATTTGGGGGTTGGGATGAACAGAGACCCTATAATATTCATCTATCTGTGATCAGAGCCACTGACACAGTCCATGCACCCAATACATTTTAATAGGCTAAGAACCGATACTGCTAATTTTTTGGTTTTCTTAATTTTGTTTTGTTTACCTTTTGGAGTTTAGAGAGCTCAAAAAATTTTGGAAAGTGCCCCTAGCATGTACAGGAAAATCTTTTCATTAGTCCTTGGGAAAAAATAAAGGTAAATAACTAATCAACACTCACTGGCAGTGTGCATAGTTTAACAATATAAAGTCACTTTCAGCTTGAAGAGAGAAAGAAAAATTCAAATATGTGCAGTTTTTATAAAAACTTAAATCTAGATATATTAGTAGCAGATAAAAATCTATAGGCCCATGTTCTACAACATTTTTATTTTTTCCCTAAATATTAATGGGACATTTTATCTTGGACAACTTAATTCACTGGTATTGGTCTTACACTTATAGTTGAAGATAAATAGCCATACCAATCCAGGTTTCCCCTAAGAATATTACATTCTAATGTTTTTCTTGGAATAAAATAATTGTGTCAAACAACGGAAGATTGTTTAGAATGGCCAATAAAGTCCAGGATGTATTCACTGAAAAATAATGTGGGTAAATGATGTGGAGAAAAAACTGCTATTGACTTCTTTGACAAAATTCACTAATGAGAAAACAATAAGATTAAATTTGTCCATAAAGACCACAGTCTAGCACAGGCCAGATGAAAATTATGTTTACTTTTCAAAATAAAAAATTCAGAACACTGTACTACTTGACTAGCAGTACAGGCCAAGACTCGGTGTTGGAAATAAATTAAAATCCAAAGGAAAATCCCACAGATGTCAAAAAAAGATTTTGAAAGAAACTACAGCTTAATGAAAAAATATACATATTGTATAATAGATGTTAAGGCCAAATACATTAAAACAGTTTATATCAATGGCTACTCTGTTCTTTCATGAACAAGGGTTTTTTTTTATTTTTTTATAGTTATAAGACTGCAGAAGAGAATCAATATATTGGAATGCAATGTACTATGTTCAAAATCAACTTGAACTTTAGGGGTTCTGATTTTGCGGTGAAACTGTTAAGTGTCAAGGATTGAGTTTCTTTCTAGAGGAGAAAATATATATATATTTTCTTATAAGAAAGACTGAGAAAAGGGGAGGAGGATTCTTTGACATGAAACATCTTTGAAACCTGAACACTTTTATGTTACACATACAATTCAGGACATACATTGTTCTATTTTCCAATATTTCCTTTTGAGGAAATGGGGAAGAATTTGGAAGGTAATCTACAAAGATGTGCTCAAGTAGCCCATATTTCAAGCTTTTCTTTTTCTTTAGTGCCCTGGCACCAGTAGACCCTTAGGCAACTCTGGAGTTAGGGGAAGCTGTTGGGTGGTCGGCTGGGTAGAAAGACATACATGAGACTTCGCTTGTTCTGCACATTCCGTGATTGTGTCCACTGATTATGTATACCAAGGCAGACACCTTGTATGCAAGGTACCTCTGGCACCATGATTTGGGTAATTTGGATATTACTCCGCCCAAAAGCATAAAGGTATATCCCTTTTGAACTTCCAAGAAATTAACAATAGAGCACGTTAGATTTTTTAGCAAACGGAGAACTTGCACAAAATTAAATACACATTTAATGACTAACAGACAAGTTCAATGTTTGCCTATTTGCAATAGAATCTAGTATATTAACTTGTTTAGAGGATGGTTTATAAAATGCATACATATTTAATTTTATTTGTTTCATTTTGAATTACACAAAGAAAACAAGAGTATGTTTTTCATATAGTGTTTAATCAACACAGATTAAGGGCTCATTTAGATTAATACCCTAAATGCAGCCTGAGAGCAAAAGTAAGCATTATCACTTTTTACACACACATAAGAATACATATAAAATATATACTCTGTGCATTTTTTATGATTGACATTACTTAGTACACATTAGTCTTCCACTTGCTTTTTTTTCTCCTTCCACATGGTTGAAAAATCTTTTCATGTCAGGGAATATAGGCACAGGTTATACTTTTTTTGCTCAACTGCTTAGAAACACTGTATTCAATGGATTACCTATAAGTCACTTAAACATTCCTCTGTTGATGGTTATTTAGATATTTGGGTAAATTTTCTCTTCTTTCCTCCCCCGCCCCCCCCCTTTTTTTGTTACCACCCTGTATCTCCATAATAAAGCTGAAAGGAAAAATTTCTAGATTGAAGGATATGCACAATTACATTTTCATAGATACGTCTAATTCTAATTACCCTCCAAAAATCTACATTGAATTACAGCTCCATCAGCAACATCAAAATGCTAGTTCTTCCCCACCCCTAACAATACTCAGTGTTATTATTAATCACCCAATGGATAAAATATGTACCTCATGTTCTCTGCATTTGCTCTGTCCTCATGAATAGTAAAGCTGAGTATCTTTTCATATGTTTATTGGCCATTTTTACTTCCTTGACACTGTATAAATATTAAATAAATGAATGATTAAATTACTGAACGAAGCAATACATTTAGAGGGCTGGAGAAATAGATTTAATCACTACCATCCAGGAAAATGAAACTGTTTCCCTGGCATTATGATTACAATCTTATTATGCCAAACACAGAAATTAAATAGCTCCACTTTAATTTTTATTATGCACGGAGAGGTTATATATGATTCCTGGTTGCCAACTGGACTACATTTAATATGAGTTTATAAGTCCACTAGGTATCAAAACTCATCCTGGTTATATTTCTTTTCCTTATATGTGTGTGACATTCTAGATTTAGCACCTGTCATTCAGTGTATTGTACCACTACTTATTATATTTAGTTATAAGTTGGGTTCATGGGTGGGCTGTGTGTGTGTGTTCGCATGCTAAGTTTATTTTTAATCTGAAAGAATTAATTGCGTGAAAGTTCACATTTGGAGTCTTCCTTTACCCCCTTCATCCCTCAATTTCCCCATTTCTTTTTCTCCTCTTGAGTAGTTTCCTCTTTTTCTCGTTTCTTTGCATCACTATGACATACTCTCAGAATCCTTCTTTACCCGAAGGACTTAAAATATTACGTCTCCTAGTAGTACTTTATTCTGACAGTCATCAAAGTCTAAGCCCAATGACAGAAATTTCAAGTGAAATTTCAAGTGACAGAATTGCTAAAATCAGCTAATCAGAGGGGCAGGTAATGTACTTCTGAGCAGCAGGGACAGTCCTGAAGCTTGTATCTGAAACATTATATAGGCTGTTATCCAGTATTGGATTAATTGATTTTGGCCACTTAATTGCTGTAGGCATAGCTCACTGACTTTGTGTGAGGTACTCCTTACCTGCAAAATTTTAGTTTAATCTGCATGGTATCCCTATGCTCTTTTTTAAAATATTAGGCATCTAAGGCTTAAGCACATACACATGAAGGAAAATATGAATGAAATATGCACTTTATAGCTAACATAGAGCTAATTTTCAAAGCCAACCTTTGTTGGTGGTTATGTATATTAGGACACTGCAGATGGTCAGGAGATCAAGGAAACTTTGTAAACACTCCCAAACATTAAAAGTGCCCCAACTTTGAGAAGACTTATATAAACAACTGGAATAAAGCCCTTTTCCAAATTATGCAAGCTCTTTCATTTCAGCACATTTATTGAGTTCTTTTAGCATTGCATAAAAAAGGAACAAATGCATAATATAAAAACCAACAACACACTAAATTGGGAGGATCTTGATCTTGAAGGATCCAACAGAGAAAAGGAAAGCGCCACAAAGCATGTGGCATATTTGATGTCAAATTTCTTCATATAAGGACACTGCTATAAAATGTAAATATCTTCAAAGGATTAACCCTTCCCCATCATGAAAATATGCACATTTTCAAAGGGGGTGAAGCATTTTCTAATCTGAACATCTTTAAAGGGGGGAAATCAATAAATGGCATGAAAAACTTCAAAGCAGGACCTCCTGTCAATGACAGAAGTTCCTCAGCAATGCAGAGGCTTTGAAGGAGGGCTCCCAGTGCTGGGAAAGCTTTGAAGTGACTGAAAACAGACATTTATAATTATGGAAAGGTGCGGTGTCCAGCAGGGATAGTACAAAGACACGTCTGAGGTAGGTGCAGACGGAGATTGGGACGTGGCAGGGACACTGACCTTGCACCTCCCAACCTAAAAGCCTTTCGGGTCAACTCAATAATCATATGTAAAACGGCAAGTGTGGAGTGAGAACAGTGGCGAGAGGCAAAAAACCAAATTATTTTAGATCTCACATTTCAAAAAAGAGAAAACCCTTCAGCACCCCCAAAGCAGATCTTAATACATACCGCCTGTGCTAGGTTCTTGTGTAGCTGCCTGATCTATTAAGCTGTTATCAACACTCGGCTTTCTGCAAACAAGTGTTCCAGAAGTGTGAAAAAGTCTCAGAATCCGCTTCTTTAGGTCCCTTAGTCCATAAATGTATGATAGTGAGATCTCTTTTAAAGTAGTTATTGTATACATCAGATGATGTTCTAAAGGAAGAAAAATTACTAAAATCTGTAATTCAGCTATTGTTTAATTTGAGCCCAAACTATTCCAAGCCAATGATTTGGTATCTAATTTCCAGAACTCAACTGAAGACCTTTTTGAATGCCATAAGAGCTAGGACTAACACTAAACCAAGAATCAAAGGCAGCCTTGGTAAAATCACAAGAGGTCAATTTTAATGTTCTATACTCTAAACTATATTTCTATTTTAATTTATTGACCCTGATATTCATGAGGCTAGGTGAGTTCATAACATCCTCTTTCTTTTTGGTGCCATTCAATTATGAAATCTGCTTCTCCCAAATGGTTCTTTCATCATCTAATATATATTGAGCATAAAACTTTCTAGGCTCTGCTCTAGGTAGTTGGGGTACAGTACTGTGCACAGATACTCCCTGCCTTTGTGGAGATTGCAGTCTGGGGGCACAGGCATTGACCAATATAATCAAACAGAAAATGATACATTATCCTGTGATCAGGGCTTTTAAGAAAAGGTACACAAAAGATCTGGCATGTTCTGAAGAACCTGAATTGAGAGATTCCCCAAGGAACTGAGAGAGCTGGGCTGAGATCCAAAGGATGAGTAGTCATTAACCAGGAGAACACAGGGGTAAATGGTGCACCAGGGAAGGATGTCAGGTGGAGGGTGAAGCAAGTACAAAAGCCAAGTGATGGGAGATACTTTGTGACAATTTTACGCACAAGAAGTGGGCCAGTAGGAGGAGCCAGATAGTGCAGACCTTAGTAAGGACTTTGGTCTTAATCCTAAAATCAATCAGAAGCCTTTGAAGAATTTTAAGTATGCATTTGCTAAAACCACATTTGCCTATTGAATAGATTGTTTTTGTTTGAGTGTGAAGCAATAGATTGAGATGGGGGAAGGGGCAAGAGTGTGTAAGAGAAAACTAGTTAGGAGGCCACTGGAGTAATTGAAATAAGGGATGGTGATAGCTTGAAGTACAAAAGGGTGGCAGTGATGGTGATGGAGGCAAGTAGGAAGATTTGAGAAACAATCTGGGGGAAAATTTGATAAAATTTACTGTTGGAAAAAATAGGTAAGAAGGAGAGAAGGCCAAGGATGATGTCGATATTTCTGTGGGTTTGATGGAGTCATTCACTCAGAAAGGAGCTCTTGGAAAGGTATTAGATTTGGAGGTAGAATAATTAGTACAACTTTGGTTATGTTGAATTTACCACACAGATATTTTGAGACATGCAAGTGGACATGTGAAGTAGCCATTTGTGCATATGAATCGGGAGGAGAGATCTTGCCTAGGGGCAAAATGTTTGAACTGCTCATTTCTGATAATAATTAAGGATAAATGCAATTGTTTAGAAAGAAGTGATGGAAATGGGAAGATGATTATAAAAGATCCTCAAGGAAGAACTCCAACATTAAAGACTCACTTGTTTTCTTTTCTTTTCTTTCTTTTTTAAAGTAGGCTCCATGGAGCCCAATGTGAGGCTCGAGCTCACCACTCTGAGAAGACCTGAGCTGAGATTAAAAGTCTGACACTTAACTGACTGAGCCAACCAGGCACCCCAAAGACTCAATAGTTTTGGTGGATAAATTTTAATGGTTTTCCTTTCAGGATTCCCATTGGCTTCATATTTTAAAAATTAATCTGATATTTTATCAATGATGAAACATGATATTTTAATCTGTGTTTTAGGCCTTTGAGATAAAAGAGATAAATATAGCAGCATTTTTATTTCATCAACTTTTATAAATATATTTTCATATCTTCTAGAATTTTACCTACCCAGTTAAATTTTCCATTGAAGATAAAGTAGAAAATGTCAAATATTGCTATCAGCTCTTAACTGTCACAAAGAATTACGATAGCTGAACACTTGTCAGTTGCCTTCCTTTAGTCTAGACTTTTTCCAGTTCATCCTCTTCTCTTTTTGTCAGAGATATTTTTCTAACATTTTAATCTGATCATGTTACTCTCTTGCACAAAATTCTCCAATGTTTCCTCATTGTCTATCCAAGGATAAAATCCAGAACTTTTGCTCCTCTCCATGTTCCCTGGCTTACATATATATATATATATATATATATATATATATATATATATATAT
>NC_064810.1:113263793-113351929 GCF_023721935.1 Panthera uncia | reverse complement strand
GGGGTGTGTGTGTATACATATATATATGTACCCCACATCTTCATTATATATGTATGTGTATGTATATATATAAAACAGAATATTACTCAGCCATCAAAAAGAATGAAATCTTGCCATTTGCAATGATGTGGATGGAACTAGAGTGTATTATACTAAGTGTATTATACTAAGCAAAATAAGTCAGAGACAGACAACAGATACTGTATGATTTCACTCAAATGTGGAATTTAAGAAACAAAATAGATGAACATATAGGAAGGGAAAAAACCCATTAGAGACTCAACAATAGAAAACCAGCTGAGTTGATGGAGGGAGGGAGGTAGAGGATGAGCTAGAACCATCACTCGATGGTTATTAAGGAGGGCACTTATTATGATGAGCAATGGGTGTTATATGTAAGTGATGAAGTCACTGAATTCTACTCCTGAAACCAATATTGCACTGTATGTTAACTAAATTTGAAGAATGCAATAACCTAAAAAAAAGGAAGAGGTTTTGGGAGGAAAGGCCAGGTGTTCATTTATAGATATACTGAATTTAAGATGTCCATTAGATGCCCAAGTAGAGACATCAAGTACGTGATGTGTATGAGAGTCCATATCTGGAGACAGAATTCTGGACTGGGGATATAAATTTTGGTCATATTGGCAAAGATAATATTTAAAGTCATAGGCCTGGGACTTAGAAAAGAGATCTGGGCATTCTAGAGGGAACATCAGCAAGTAAGACTGAGAAAGACTAATCAAAGAGGTAGGAGGAAAACCTGGAGAATGTTATACGGGAAGGAGGCAGTGAGGAAGTCAGTCAGAAAGGCCGGCACCATCAACATGCAATTCCTTTATCTGAAAAGCACCTAGCTGTCTCAACTCAAGTTCAGCCTATGAAGCACCTCTTCCTCCTCTCCCATCCAGCTCAGCAATTTCTCTTATTCTGACTGCCTGTGCCTCCAGCTCCATAGCAGGAGCTTCTTGGAAGGTAATCTGCACCCTACCTGCACTCTGCTTTCTTCCCTTTCATCTCTATCACCAGATTCTTTTAGTTCTACTTCAACATTTTCCCTGTGAATGATTCTGCTTTTTCTCTCTTCCTTGCTTCTACCTTAGACCAAACTGCTGTTGTCTCTACCCTGGCCTAAAGCAATGGTCTCATAACCTCTTCCTCTTGTGGCTTTTACAACCCAGCTCCATCCGTCCCTGACACAACCTCCTGACAGGTGTTTCACTTAATTAATTAATTAACTTTTTTCTGACCAGGGTTTTTATTTATTTATTTTTATTTTTTTTAACATTTATTTATTTTTGAGACAGAGAGAGACAGAGCATGAACAGGGGAGGGGCAGAGAGAGAGGGAGACACAGAATCTGAAATGGGTCCAGGCTCTGAGCTGTCAGCACAGAGCTCCACGCGGGGCTCGAACCCACAGACCGTGAGATCATGACCTGAGCCGAAGTCGGACGCTTAACCGACTGAGCCACCCAGGCCCCCTGACCAGTGTTTTTAAAGTGCAGCTTTTACTATGGTCTGTGCTTTTTTTTTTTTTTTTTGAAACTTCTAATAATTTAAGCATTACCCAGAAACAGAAATGTGCACCTATCACTATTATATACCTCATTTATATTACAAATTAAACATCCCCATGCAACCAGTATCCACATCAAAAATAGAATATTAATAGGATCCCGCTAGAAGACTTCTTTCTGTACCTTCTCACAATCTCACACCCCTATTACCAGCTTCTATTCCCAGGAGTTAGTGTCTCCAAAATTATCTTAAATTTGTCACTGCATTTGTGAAATTCATTCATTTGTGTGTGTGTGTGTGTGTGTGTGTGTGTGTGTGTGTGTAATTGTGGCTTTTTTCCCTTTCTTACTGCAGTGTAGTATCACAGTGAATGAATATACCAAAATATATTTATCCATTATACTATTGATCAGTCATTTCTACTTTGGGGATGTTACAAACACTGCTAGAATGCGTCTGGTGATCAAATGTTTGCATTTCTATTGGATATGTATCTAAGGGTAGAGATGATAGTTTTTTGAGAGAGTTCCGGGTGTTTCTTATCAGCCAACATTTTCGCCATTTTCTAGTGGGCGTCTAGTGGTGTCACACAAGATTTTTTATTGGTATTTCACTGATTGGTTATTTCCTTTCTTAGGAAAGTTGAGTACCTTTTCTTTCATATATTTATTATGCAATTGGACATGAGCTTTTGTGAAGTGACATAATGTAAAGTCTCTTTTCCATTTTTCTAAAAGGTTGTCTCGTCTTTGCATATTCATTTGAGGGAGGTCTTAAACTCTCTGGATACAAGTCTTTTGCCAGATTTATGTATTACAAATTTCTTTTACTACTATGTAGCTTGCTTTTCTATTGTCTTAGTAGTATTTTGATGAAAGAAGTACTTAAATTTAATGCACTTTTTCTATTCTCTGGTAGTCTGAATTGGTATTTCTTTGAGATCTTTTCCTACACCAGATTCATAAAAATATTTTCCTGTTTTTATCTCAAAGCTTATTGTTTTATCTTTTATTTTTATATTTGTGATTCATCTAAAATTGATTTTTGTGCCTAGAATGAAGGGTAAAGATTAATTTTTTCCCACATGTACATTCAATTAACCCAACACAAATTATTGGGAAAGGGCACATTTTTGCTGCTATATTTGTGTCAACTTTATCATAAATTGGATGACCACCTAGTGTGAATCCATTTCTGGATTCCTTCTTCTGTTGGATTTGTCTTTTCTTGCCTCTTTACCACACTCAATTACTCTAGCTTCTACCAAATCTTCATTTCTTATAGTATGAAGCAACCATCTTTGTTTAAGAGTTGGGTTTTTTTTCCCTGTTTTTAAGTTTGCAGCGGTTGTTATTGGCCCTTTGAATTTCACATAACTTTAAAATTAATTGATTAATTTACAAAGCAAAGTCTGTTGGGATCTTGTTTGGGATTACATCACCCTGTGAATTTTAAACAAGCTCTTCAGATAATTTCTATGAATACCAAAATTGAAGAACCACTGAGCCATGGTTCTTAAACTTTAGCACACATCAGAATCACCTAAAGAACTTGCTAAGCCACAGATACACAGATTGCTGGGTCTTAACCCCAGTATTTCTAATTCAATAGGTCTGGGTAGGCCCAGGAATCTGCATTTTTAATAAGTGGTCAAATCATGGTAATGCTACGGGCATACTGTGAAAAACACTGCTCTAAGTTACAGGTCATGGAGCATGTTGTAACAATCCCTTGTACCTTCTGCTATTTGTCAAGTCAAGTCGTGGTTAGTTTATATTCCCAAAGCCTGTGAGTGTTATGAAAGACTATATTGCAATATTTGTAAACAATAAGGTGTATAGCCTATAGAACTCATAAGCAGTAAACATTTGACTAATTAGTAAAATACAATGGCCTGGTCTTGATTTGATTTATGCTGAGGGAAATTCAAATTGGGGGTGAGGGATTTAACATGCAGCAAAATATAAAATATTGTTGATTCAAAGACCATCATTTATTGTCTTTTCTTGAGGTAACTCAGCCTTTCTATGAACACTTCTTATTTTAAAAATCTGTACAGTTGGCCCTTCAATAACATAGGTTTAGACTGTATGGGTTCAATTATAAACGGATTTTTTTAGTAAATATAGTACAGTACTGTAAATGTATTTTCTCTTTTGATTTTCTTTCTTTTTTTTTTAAATGTCTGTTTTACTTATTTTGACAGGGAGAGTGTGAATTGGGGAGATAGAAAGAGAGAGAATCCCAGGCAGGCTCCATGCTGTCAGCGCAGAGTCTGACTTGGGCCTCAAACTCACAAACTGAGAGATCATGACCTGAGCTAAAATCAAGAGTCAGACGCTTAGCCAAGTGAGCCACCCAGCTTCCCCTTCTTATGATTTTATTTTTCTTTAAATTTTTTTAATGCTTATTTATTTCTGAGAGACAGACAGAGCACAAGCAGGGGAGGGGCAGAGAGAGAAGGAGATACAGAATCCAAAGCAGGATCCAGGCTCTGAGCTGTCAGCACAGAGCCCGATGCGGGGCTGGAACTCATGGAATGGGAGATCATGACCTGAGCCAAAGTAGGACGCTTAACCGACTGAGCCACTCAGGCGCCCCTATGATTTTCTTAATAACATTTTCTTTTCTCAGCTTACTTTATTGGTAGAATACAGTATATAATATATATAACATCAAAATATGTGTTAATTGACTACGTTATCAGTAAGACTTCAGGTCAACAGTAGGCTATTAGTAGTTAAGCTTGTAGGGATTCAAAACTTATACATGGATTTTCAATTGCACGAATTGCAACTGGCGTCCCTAACCCCTGTGCTGTTCAAGAGTCAATTGTAATCAAACCAATGATTATCTCAATCCTGATACCCACTGTATTTCTCTGCATTGATGCCACTCCGATGTAGCTCACACAGCAGACTTAACACCAACTCCTGTTATAGTTCTGGTTTGTTTTTTTTTTTCATTAAAAAATATAATAGTATCTCTGGTAGCTCTCACTATTTGCTTGCTCACTTGCTTATTTATGTTTATATTTATATATTTGGCAGAAGAAGTAAAACTGAAAAAAAAGACTACAACCCGACCCTTCTCCTTTTTCAGACTTAACAGTGTATCCCAAACACTCAATATTTTCTGCCAGTTGGTGTCCTTTAAGCGCTTCTCCTAATATAGCTGTACTATTACTAATACACTCTGCATCAGGAGACAAACTGCACCACATGACTTGCTGCAACAAGCCAAAACTCAGCGCTTGTTCCTAAGATGAGCATCACAGGTGCAGAGTCAGTAACACTCCTAAAGAAGTGCAAACCAGAATGGTGACACAATCCTATCCTGCGCGCCAGTTCAGCTAGCACTTAGGTGTTCTTAGCAAGATGAGGGTGGAGACAAGTCTCATTCTCGTTGAGAAAAGTAAGTGTTTCTAAAAGTTTCCTGCCATGTGGCTGAAGATTTCCTCTTAGGGCGTATGGGGACTCAGTTGGTTCAGCATCTGACTCTTGATTTCAGCTCAGGTCACCATCTCACAGTTGGAGAGATGGTGCCCCGAGTAGTAGAGCTCTATTAGCCTGGCAGAGCCTGCTTGGGATTTTCTCTCTCTCTCTCTCTCTCTCTCTCTCTCCCTCTCTCTCTGCCCCTCCCCTGCTCATACTCCCTCTGCCCACCCTCTCAAAATAAATAAATATGGGAAAACTGGGTGGCTCAGTCTGTTAGGCCTCCGACTCTTGATCTTGGCCAACTGGGTGGCTCAGTCTGTTAGGCCTCCGACTCTTGATCTTGGCCAACTGGGTGGCTCAGTCTGTTAGGCCTCCGACTCTTGATCTTGGCTCGGGTCATGATCTCACAGTTTGTGAGTTCAGGCTCTGTGCTGATGGTGTGGAGCCTGCTTAGGATTCTGTCTCTTCTTCTCTCTCTCTCTCTCTCTCTCTCTCTCTCTCTCCCCCCGCCTCAAATAAATAAACTTAAATTTTTTTTTAAATTAAAAACAAAAATTTCCTCTAAAACCCAGACTTGGTGGTCAAGACTGAGACCTGGAAAATCATCTAATCTTAGAAATGTTTAATGCAGCACATTCATTTAACAAAACTAGACACTGAATTCTAGAGTTTAAGTGATGTTTGTCGAATCATGCAGCCAGCCACATGGTCATAGACTCAGGCTGGGAACCCACTTCTGACTCCCAGCGTGGTGTTCTTACACTCCACAGAACTGCCCCCAACTCTGTCTGCTGGCAACACTAACATCTTTTCCCATCTATGTTTCACTCCTAGACAGTTAAGTAGATCAACATTAGAAGCTGTGAGGACAAAACTATGGCAAGTTGGAACTCAGAAACAATTTTTAAAGAATTTTTCTCCAAATTTTCCCTCTCTATTCCAGCTTTCACCAGATTGTATATTTTTCTTTCTGTACCTCCCCCATTCAGTTATTTGAAGTAGGCCATGTTACACACCTTCCTATCTCCTTTATCAACAACCTAACTTTGTTGTTTTCAGATGGGCTCACTATGATGTCCATGAGAAATATTTCCCCAAAGACATGGTTGCTAATTCCATGGTGTTTTCCTTGACATCCCTCCAACGTCTTTCTTTATCGTCTAGGTCACTTCCTCTAAAGCCACCTCAGTAGTCAACCTCCCATTAACTCCCTTAGAAGTAACTTCACATTTATACTAACGCTATAGCTATTGTGGTAGCATTTTGGCTAGAAATCAATTAAAGATCAATATCAATCATAAAAATGACATCAATAAAACAGTAAAAATAATGTATGTTCATCAATGTATAAATGGTTAGTGCTCAAAATGTTTTAGCTTGAGAGATCGTATATATTTATTAAAGGCATCAATAGACTTTTATTATCAGACTTCAGATTCCTGATATAACATGCAAAATACCTCAAGTGCAGACATGCTTGTGGAAAGTCATTCTTTGAGAGAATGTAAAGACTATAATTAATTCCAATTAATAATGACTGCAATTAATTATAAACCTTTTAATTGATGAACAGCTCAATTTTATATTATCTGTGTAAACAGTTATCTTATTTGCTGATTCTTATTTTGCTATTTAAATATCAACCAGTCTTCTGGCCTAGCAAAGCCATAAATAGTTTATGTTCACATATATTTATTATTAATATTCTAACATGTTATAAACCAGGATGATAAAAACAAAAATAGGGAATAAGAGATAAGCAATCAGAGTCTACATTACACAATAGTTTGATCTTATTTATTCCTCATAATATTTTCTCTAGCTGGTCCATATTTTGCCCATTCAACTAAAATCCCCAAACATTAGAGATCAGAGCTTTACAGAAAGCCAGTGTTTGATATGGAAAATATGAATATCAAAGCCCTTTTAAAATTGTTCAATAGCTGTAACATAGCAGAACTTTCTGGGTTTCATTTGCTATCCAAGAAAGAGGTGACTGGTTGATTATAATTAAGTAAGCTTTCATCACAAGATCACACCCTACAACAGGTAGCTCATGGGATATACCCAAGAACGTGGCTCCCACATTGTATACAAACACACACACATCTCGGGCCTTGACACAATCTGATTTTCTTAACTCCTCATAATAAGATCCTGATTTGAATCTCTGCTTCAGTTTTTGTGCTAGAAAAATCCATAGCTTTCTGTGGTCATTTATGCCTCATCATTTCAACTGTGAGCAAAACAGCAACATGAAAGGAAATAGACATTTTTCAAACAAGTATCAGATTCTATGAATCAAATTTAACTCGATATATCCTTTTTTCAGACTGTTTTATGTTTTCCTATATCACAACAAGTGCAATTTATTGAAAAACAGCTGAGAAATGAGATTTGGCACACTCCCTGTGGGATAAAATATACTTAAAAATACTTTAATGATTGCTGACGCTAAAATGCCAAATAGCTCAAATTTTTTCACCTGGATTAGAAAATAACCTTGTTTTTGCAAATGTTTCTCAAGATTATTATTATTTTGTAACTGTAGTATTGATCTTTGCTTCCAAATAGAGGAGGCTCATTTTATAAGTTGTTTGAGCAAATAACAATATAGGTGACATTCTAAGGAAGCCTATTAGATCATAAGATTCAAGATTGACAACAAGATACACTGAGGGTAATTAATTAACAACAAAGGCTTCACCACACGATTTCTTGAAGAAGCATGCATATATAATATGTTTGTTTTACAGAAATATGGTTACACATAATTTCCAAGAGGATAGGAGCAATGTAAGAATGCACCTATTCTGAAATGGGAACGAAATGCAGGTGTGATAAGAATTTCAGAAAACTGCATTCTCCTTTTTTTTTTAATGTTTATTTATTCCTGAGGCAGCGAGAGGGGGAGACAGAGAATCCCAAGCAGACTCCACACTTGGCACAGAGCCCTAAGCAGGGCTCAAGCTCATGAACCATGAGATCACGACCTGAGCAGAAATCAAAAGTCGGACACAACCAACTGAGCCACCCAGGCGCCCGTACATTCTCCTTCTTGTCCATCTTTTTCATTGGTCGGGATTGTTTCAGGTATACTTATTTTTGTATGATTGAAAACCTAAGTACATGGCACACAGAAAATGCTCAAAAAGCAAATATTAAGTTAAAAGTAGAATAAAGAAATTTGAACTAAATATTCACGTATGCAAAAAGTGTTTATAAGCTAACTATTAGTTGTTCTGTTATTTGCAAATTACTTCCTCATTTGAAAGCAGCTTTGTGGTCTATTGAATGTGATGCACCTTTGCTTACATGTGATTGTAAAATGACTGCTTTTACCTTTAGAGGTATTCCAAAGTAGTAATTTATGTTGACATTACCTATACATACCCTTCTGCTTTGAAGAGAATAAATTTTTCATGTAAAAACAACTTTACTGCCAACACTCCTTAATTTTTCGTACTCCCAAGACGCTTCTTAGCATATTGCTGAACCACTGAGACACCTTTCTGCTTGGTACCACCCACCCCCGGTCTCTCCTTACTCCACCCTGTCTTCTACCTTCTGCCAGGTTTATCTTCTTCATATAGTACTTTCTAATACATTTTTAAAACAAAATCATAATATGTATTGTTGGAGTTCCAACCACTCTAAGCTATGAACTATTTTTACAACCCCCTCAAACTCTAGGATTAAGAAATGTGCACCAGTGAGGTATGCAATAAATGCTGAGTAACTGAATGCATGCCCTTTGGTTCCAGTCCTGATTCTGTCTCTTACTAGTCGGGCAACCTGACTAGTTAAGTCATAGAAATACCAGTGTTGTCTTTCCATAAATGGGGAAATAGCAATACTTGGTAAGTTATTCTAAAAATTAAATTGATAGTTTATGGTAAGGACTTAGACATTAGTGGGCACATAATAAGCCCTTGTGAATGGTGCTGTAGACTGGTTGATACTAGCATTAACAGTAAGCTTCCTCCAACCCTTTCTACCCAAAACACACACGTACCCTCTGCTGTTCATTGTCTAAAGGAGCTTCTCTATAAGTCATGAACAAGAAAGGGGACAGTGAATTACTGCATAGTGAACAGGTGGAATTTACCAGAAGGTGAGGTGGCCTGGGCTAGGAGGAGCTTTAGACCCCAAATCAGGTTCATATCCTGGGCCTTCACATATAAGTTTCTTTCTTTGAACCACAGAGTTTTCATTTCCAAAATGGGAATAAAGCCTACCTTGTGAATACAGATTAGCCATTAAAAAATAACAACTGCTGGAGTGCCTGGGTGGCTCAGTCGGTTAAGCATCCAACAACAGCTCAGGTCATGATCTCATGGCTTGTGGGTTCGAGCCCTGAGCTGGGCTCTGTGCTGATAGCTCAGAGCCTGGAGCCTACTTTGGATTCTGTGTCTCCCTCTCTCTCTGCCCCTCCCCCACTCATGCTCTGTCTGTCTCTCTCAAAAATAAACATTAATTTCTTTTAATTATTTAAAAAATAAAGTAACAATTGCTAATAGTTGTTGAGCAAGCTATTTGCTCTTAGCTTCAGCTTCCTCATCTAGGAAATGGGGATACTAATATAGATCTTATATGGAATTGGGGGAATTAGGAACGACAATATTGGCTAATATTATTTCAATGCTTATTTTGTGCTAAGCACTGTGATAAACACTCTTTGTAGTCTAGACTCAATATGCCCAGTGCTGTACATACAATAGGCACTCAATACATGCTAGCTGTTGTTATTGTTAATAATTATTTCATTGTCTCCTTAGACCAACCTATTTATGGCTGTTCCTGATCAGCTGGGACCATTGTGCTGAATATACGTATTTTTTACTGTGAAATTTCCAATTTTTAATTTTTCAAATAATATTTAATTAATATTTTAAATCAGGTGGAAGCCAAACAAAATATGTGTCCTTCTGCATGGTCCTTTCTAGTTTCATGAGGAACAGTTGATGACAATTCAGGCCATGGAATTGGGTAAGTGGGGACCACAACAGGATGAAAAATGTGTGATAACAATAGTGGACAGACTTGTGGAAGCTGATGGAGCTGTTTCTTTGAAATTCCTAGTAATTGCCCTAGATACGTGGGAGGTGGAATTAGAGGGTTTAGAATTCTTCTTCTTATCCTCCTTCTTTTTCTCCCCCTCCTCCTTCTTCTTGTTATTATCTTATTGCTATCATTTTAGTTCCTAGATTCAATAGGTGTAGAGATGTGCCTTGCTGAAAAGGAAGGCATTAGAATAAGATTTGAAGAATTTCTTTGTTCCCTGATTTGAAATACAGAATGATAGTTATAATATTTATAGCTCATTAATGACTAAAAAATAATTTCTTAGTGAATTTTGTATCCTATGATTTTTTTTTTTTGCTCACTTGAAACAAAGTAGGGAGAAAATTAGGTGAAAAATCCTCTTTTACGTATATATCTGTATGTTGTCTTCAGGTATTTTTAAGCTAATCACCTCAAAGAATTCCTCAAACCAAAATTCTCCTGAAAAACGTGCTTTTCTACAGTCCTTAATATTCACAGTTCACCTCATATACATACAATAAAGGGTGTTACACAACTTAATTGATACATATGTGAAATGCTGATGATCAAGTGAATAAAACATTTTGTCAACCACACTTAGTTTTCTTTAAAAATGTGACAAAAGATGGGGCGCCTGGGTGGCCCAGTCAATTGGTTAAGCGTCTGACTTCAGCTCGGTCATGATCTTATAGTTCGCAGGTTCAAGACCCGTGTTGGGCTCTGCACTAACAGCTCAGAGCCTGGAGCCTGCTACGGATTCTGTGTCTCCCTCTCTCTCTGACCTCCGTGTTTGTTCTCTCTCTCTCTCTCTCTCTCGCTCGCTCTCTCACTCTCTCTGTCAAAAACACACATTTTTTAAATGTGATAAAAGAATAGTAGTTAAAATGTAATATAAGCAAAAAAAGTATCAATATTTACTAACTGTATTTGTGAATAGTTATTCACATAGAGATCCTAAGAATACAGTATTTTCTCTAAGACCAAGGAAATGTAAACTGGAATGAAGGCAAAATGTGAAATGGTAACATAGTATGGATAGTTCTATCTCAAGAGATTAAAAAACAAAACAAAACAAAACACATTTCATCTTCCTCCTTAAAATACCATGTATTTAGATGTTTGTAAATCCTTTACCTGATGGGGAAAGGGCAGTTGATAACAAAATCATTCTTGCTAGCAAGATACAAAGAAAAAATAATACATCAAGTAAAACTCACAAATACCTAATTAATGTCAATCAACTATATTAGCACCACAATTAAATATTTCCAAAATATTTTAAGCATTCACTTCATGTCCAAATCTTGCAAACACAGATGGTTTTGTCCTCTGTACTTCCTTAGTTGTAGGAGAATCTTTGTTTTATGCTACAGGCGTGCTCTTTCCTGATGCAACATCCCCATCTGGTGAAAATGGATCTTTGCAGTCAATGGCTCATTAGGGCAGGAATCATTGGTTGAATGTGCAGACATAAAGTTACTTTTGAATAAAACGCCATAACAATAAGGCTATTTTTAAAAGACCATTTTGAAATTGCTTGCTTTAGATTCAAGAAAAAGTCACCACAAGGATGTTGCTATTATTTTGTTGGGAGAAGGGGCTAGAGAAATTTCAGAAAAGAGAAAATGCTGAAGGGCCATTTCAGGGTAACTAGAATGAGTTAAATTTGGGGTTTATTTCAGTCCTCCGTCATTTGACAAAAAGTAATTCTGGGCCATTCTAGAATTGGTAGAATGATGTGCAGATATAAAAACAATGATGATTATTATTTATTTATTTTAAAGTTATTTATTTATTTTGAGAAACGACGTGAGAGAGAGAATCCCTCTCTCCATGCTGTCAGTGCAGAACCCAACACGGGACTCAAACCCACGAACCTTGAGATCATGACCTGAGCCGAAATCAAGAATCAGAAACTTAATTAACTGAGCCACCCGGTTGCCCCTATAATCATTTCTGTTTCTCTTACATCCAAAGGTAATTTGTTTAAACTAAAATTAAATATAGTTATACTATACCTATAAAATAACTGACTGCATCTATGTATACACACATGCACGGAAATACTACAGTGACTTGTGGCAAATTGAGAAATAAACTTGACTAAAATTTGTGAAGGTCTTTTAAAACAAGTTTTGCAAGCCTTACATACTACAAGTCGATTAGTTATGAGTATTCGAGGCCGGCAGTGTTGTCAGTTACCCTCAGCTCTTTCAACCTCTCTCTATGTGTCTCAATTTATAGCTCAGAGTCTGAGTCATACCATAGGATACAGGACATTTTTTGTTCTTAAAAAAACTGCTTTTTGATCTTCTTTGCATGATAGTGACTAATTTATAAAAGCTCTTTGTCTGGCTAGTAGCTCAACTTTATTTTTATTCCATTCAAGTCCTGTAAGACTTTGATGTTATTGCTCACAAAATAACAGAAAAATAACACAAAGTTTTAAGAAATTTTCTTAAAGGGATGAAATAATGACTCATTTTAGAAAGATCAAAAGTTTTCCTGATGGGGTGTGTTTATACACACATGCGCACACACACACACACACACACACACACACACACTCACGCATATAATAGGTTTGGCATAAATTAAATAGAATGGACATATTTAAAATAGGTGGCAAAACATCACCGTCATGTTAAAATAAATACATGTATGAGTATGGTTTTAGAAATTTAGATAACATATATGGTTCTAAAATACTAATACAGCTTTTTCACAGGCTGTCACAAATCTTCAACAAGAAGAAAGAAAAAACCATGTAGATATTCTTTCTCTTTTCTGGCTTTTTGCTGCCAGTTTCTATTTCTCCATCTATTCCAATATTGGTGCTCTTTTTAAAGCTAATGCTTAAAAATATCAATAGAATTCAATCAAGCCAGTTGCTTCTGTGGAGGTTGTATACCCTAATGGTTAAGATCATGGGCTCTGAGTCTGAATCCTAACTGTTTCATTCACTAACCATATGACTTTAGACAACAGATTTAGGCAAGGCACACACCTCTGTACATCATTTTTCTTGTCTGAAAAATGAGATATTTATATATAATAGTATACTTTAATAAATAAATACACTAGTGCCTGCCATATAGTCTGTGTTCAGTATATTTTAATGATCATTTATATCAGCCTGGGAGATTTTTGTGGATTATTAATTCTTAATGTTCAAGGATTATCTTTCTAACTAACTTTGTCTAGTTTTAGTGTCTTTCATAAGCAAAGCTTGGTAAATCATTTTAAGGATGCTTTTGAAGAAAACTATCACCATTTAAATCTAGTAATTTATGAAAGTCATTTAAGCCATATTATAATATACATAGTAAAAATGTATTTTAATATTTGAAGAAGTACATGTTTTCACAGACTGTTTTTTCATTTTGTTTAAAGTTTCCATTTAGAAAATTGCTTCAGATATTTCTTTCAAACCAGTGCTGGTTTTCAGAAAACTATGGCTATTATCTCCATTCCAAATGGACAATTCTACCACATATATATCAGTGTGGCTATATCGACAATTTTTAAAGACAATCTTTTAGTCACCTCTTAAGAAATACAATATTAAAACTGAAGTGACTAAGGCTACAAAAAGGAAAAAAAATATTCAAGCTCTCAAACTGAGATAAGACCATCCGTGATTTAAGGGAAAGCCTGGGCCCGCAAAGGTCCTTTGAGCCATCATTCAGAACCATACAACTTGTTTTATTGAATAAATCACCATTTCTTTGAAGTTTAAATTGTGTCATGCTAGAAACAGTTTGAAACATTGAATACTTTTAAAGTATTTCAGATCGTTTGCATTTTTATTCCAGAAGCAGACGCCAAAAAAATCTTCTATTTAGAGATTTTAGCAAATGGTTGAGATTAATTTTTTAGACTTAATGTGCAGAGAAACTAAGAGAAAAAGGTTTTTCTAGTGTACCAAACTGTTATTTTTCTTCAAGATTATTAAACGTTTTCACTATGGAGTCTCCAGCTCAATGATATCTAAATTAGCAGAAAAATATATGTAAAGTCACTGCAGGACTTTGAAAGCAAAGATATGAGACACAAACCCATTTTAAGCCTGCTGGTGGCCTAAGGGTTTTTAAAACATTATCCAGCAATGTTTAGTAGTTTGTCATACCAGAGTTGTCTTATCAAAAAAATACTTCTACTGTGTAAGTGACATGCCCAAAAGAGGGCTGTAGCTGTACACAAACAAGGTTGGGTTAACTTTTTAATGACTTGAAAATTCCCTAACTCTAACCAATATATGGTTTTAAAATATAGATGTCCATCTCCGGAAGTCTCAAAGTTAATGAGGATTAAGTCTGGAAAAGCACTGTGTTAGAGTTTGGGAGACCCCTGGTAGAACTGAGATCCGGCATAGATGATACCCTTTAATGGCATTGCTTTGTTCAAGGAAATCTGCCCAAGAGACCCATTGTCCTACCTTTAAAAAATTTTTTTAATGTTTATTTATTTTTGAAAGACAGAGAGAGACAGAGAATGAGCAGGGGAGGAGCAGAGATAGAGAGGGAGACACAGAGTCTGAAGCAGGCTCCAGGCTCTGAGCTGTCAGCAGAGAGCCCTACAGGGACTCGAGCTCAAGAACCGCGAGATCATGACCTGAGCCAAAGTCAGTCGCTAACTGACTGAGCCACCCAGGCACCCATCACCGTCCTACCTTTAGGAAGGCACTTGGTACCCTGAGGATGAACCATTGCCTCTCACAGAACAATCTAATTACGGTGAATAGGGTGGTAATAATTGCTACAAGATCAAGGAAAGGTATTGAAATTGGGAGTGAGGAAAGCTGGGGAGCAGAAACACTGGAGGAGCAGCGCTGCTAAATTGGACAACATAAAATAAAAGCAAATTTTGAAACAAAATAAAATTAGGGGTGGGTGGATAAAGTTTTGGAAAAACAATATGGAGGATATTACCATGATAAATATTGAACTAAAATACCAGTAGCAATTGAAATCAGTATTTTTTTCCTCAAATTAGTTATCTGGGTGAGGAGGTAAAGTAGAAGAAGAATGGGGTTTAGAAGTTGTATTAATAAGCACGTTTAGTCTAATCTATCTTTTCATCTTTTTTGATATTTTGAAAGGTAGAGAAATTGTATGAGTACGCACATCAAAAGATTTGGTAGCTATGTAATAGTGTGATTTTAAAGATTAATCCAATCAGGTTTCAAGGAATGGTATATTATGACTATCAGTTACACAAGTTGATAGTGTTGGTCTTGTGGATTTTGAATTTTAAAAGGGCCTCAGACTATTCCTTGGACATTTCCATCTTTAGGGAGACAGTGAAGAATGACAGTTTGGAAGATGGAAAGATGTAACTGTCAATGGTGGGATAAGCAGAGAGCAGGCTTCCCACATGCTAAAAAGAAAAGTTTACAAATGGAAACTTTAATAGAACTGAACTAAAATAATGGCTGCATGGTTTGGGAAGAGATCAGATTCAACATTTTCAAGGATTTCCGGATTCTATTTTGGAAGAAAAAATAGTTGATTGGGCTAAAAATTATATTAGGAAACAAGAGAAGTGAAAGAGAGAGAAGGTATAACAAGTTCATATTGGGATATACCATTTTGGGGCATGTTCTAAATGAAGATGGTTTGTGGATAACAGTGTACGTAGGGATTAGAATAGTTTTTTTTTAATCTATTTTGGAATGAGAGTTGAGAAAGGAGAGAAAGTGGTAATGTAAGCAATAGCTCTCATTTAGTAGTAAAGGGAAATAAGAAAGGAGATACAAAGAAAGACTTTTCTGTTTTGTTTTATTTGGATTTGATCTGGGTGTTGTGGAAGATAAAACTCCAAGATGGCTCCCAGTGCGCCTCACCCCTGTGAAATCCTCTCCTATTTAAATATGAAGAGAATCTGTCAATTTATGTCACTCTTATGATTATGATATATTAAACGGCAAAAGGGAGATTATTTTGGATGAGACTGTCCTAATCAGGTAAGCCTTTTGAAAGCAGAGTTTCTGTAGCTGATCGCAGATGGGGAAGTCAGAAAGGTATGCTCCAAATGGCTGGAAGAAACCAAACACCCATTTTGTTAACTGTTTATGGGAGATCACATGGCAAGGAACTGGAGGCAGCCTCTAAGAACAACACCTAGTCATTAGCCAGCAAGAAAACAGGAAACTAAGTCCTACAACCTTAGAGAACTAAACAATCCCAACAACCTGAATAAGTTTAGAAGAGAGCCCTGAGCCTCAGAGGAGGTAGCAGTCCTGGCCAACAGCTTGATTTTAGTCATTCATGTTTGTTTCAAGCTGCTGAATGTGTAGTGATTTGTTATGTAGCAACAGAAAACTAATACAAGTATTTTGATGTTTGCTTTATTTTTAATCTAAGGTAGAGGGTAAGGAAAAGGCTCACAAGAAAGGAAGATATTAAAGACGTTGCAAAAACATAATGGGCATTGTAAAGCAATTAATTAGCCAGGACCTGGGTCAGCCTTTGAGGAAGCAAGGATGTTTTGGATATTTTCATGTGTGCTACTGGAATTTGAAGAGGGGGAGTTTACGAATAGTTATGGTGGCATCTAATTTCTCTATCAAGTATGGGAGGGGGGATTATAGTTAAGATTAGGAATTCATGGCAGAGAAATGACCTATGGTATCAGGTTTCTAATTCCACAGAGGCAGGCACCCTTCTTTTTAGAGAGAATCCTGTGGAAAGGCCAAATTTCTTCATTCTGAAAGATGGAGATTAAGAAATTGAAGGATTGGGTTCTTAGATCTGGACCACATAGTGGGAGTTCGTGTTGATGGCTTACTTCAGGGATTCATGGTGCATGTGGTAAGTCACTTTATTAGCATATTCTGGGTCCCATTTTTCCCCTACAGCTTTGAAGCACTGAACATCAGAGAGAAAAAGAACAAAGAAAATTATCTTTAGAGTATTGAATGAATGACCTCCCTATATGGTGTTCATCTTTATTTATACTTTCTATCAGATAAAATTTAATTGGAGAGCGATTATCTCCTTTCTGAAAATCTGGCAAAATATGTTCTTAAAATTTTCATTATGATACTAATTCAGTTATTTGATAATTACTAATATACTCTGGTTTTATATTTCTTCTTGATTCAATCTTAGAAACTTAACAGTTATGAAACAGTCCACTACATCTAAGTTTCCAATTTATAACCGTTAAGTTATTTACCATAATCTCTTACAGCTTTTTACAAATCTCCACTCAATTTGTAGTTATGGCCCCATTTTTATTCCTCATATTATTTATATATGTCTTTGATATTATTTTCTTGATTGATCTTGCATTATTATTTTTAAGGAAACTATTTTCTGAGCATTTGTTTGGCTTTTTATTAACTTTTGCTTTTTTCCTTTTTTTTTCTACCTATATTTTCTTCAATTTTCTGTTGTTTTGCTTTTGGTTTGTTTCCTTTTTTCTTTTCTGGCTTCTACACATTTATTTTCAAGCGATTTAGGAGTCTTATGTTTCTAAGCACAAGGGAGGGGGAAATCTGTCTATAGTTGCACTTTTGATTTAATTTATTACATTATAGTCAATCAAAGCAACCTATATATAATTATTTTTAAGATTTTTTGAGATTTCTTATATGACCTAAAAGGTGTTCAATTTTCTGAAAGGTCCCATGTGTGATTGACAAGAATGCGTGTTATCTCTTTGTGGAATGGAGGGTTGTAAGAGATACATTATATCAAACTCACCTATGTTGTCCAAATCTTGTTAAACTTCTAATTTGTTTCTCATGATTCTCTGTTTCTGATAGAGTATGTTACAATTTGCCACTAAGACTGAATTTGATATAATCTCATCTTAAATCTGTAGATTTTGCTTTACATATTTAAACCTAAGTTTTTCGATACTTAAAAGTTCATAATATACTTTCTTATCTTATGAAATGTTTTCTTTATCAGTATGGAATACTTCTTTTTGCTACTACTAATGGTTTTCGCTTCAAACCTTATCTTGTCTAATAAATAATATTATTACATCATTTTAGTTTTTATTTGAGTTGCTTGTTACACATTTTCCCACCATTTCTCTTTGTACTACTCTGTGATATTTCCCCCCTTAATTGTCTCTTGGAAACATACTTAATTTTTGAACTAGAATCTAAGAATCCTTTTAAAACTAGTGAATCCAAATCCCATGGTCTCTGCATATTTCTGTGCACTTAAATGGATTTTATTTCTTCTGCCTCTACTGATATTATTTAATAATGTTAATTAATAGTCATACTTTACCACTTTACCATAAAATTGTATCTCATTCACACAAAACTATTCTTTAAATTGGGAGATTAATTTATTTATCCCAAAGTATTTTTTGAACTTCGTTTATATGTGTTCACTCTCCAGGTATTTGGAATATATCGGTGAACAAATGAGACAAAAAATCCGCCCCCCTCCCGTGGAGTTTATGTTGTAATTCATAATAATGGCTATGTGTTGGACCCTGTTCTTAGTGCTTTATATATGCCACTTCTTCTATTCCTCACAATAAACCCAACAGGTATTTACAAACAAGGAAAAAGTAACAAGACAAGTAATACTATTAGCCAAATTGCGATAGGATTTAAAGGGCCGTGCAATTTGACTCCTCAAACTATACCCTTAATCATTGTATTCATAGTACTTAGAGATGAATGGTTTTACAACCAATATCTTTCTTTTTATATATTTGGATTGAGTTTGATATATTATCCAAAGCGACCAAACTTAGGTCCAAACATTTCTTTCAAAGTGACCCCTATATTAAGGTGATTTATAGAACTAACAGCTATTCACAAAATCTTAGCATATTTTACTATTTGTTCATGTATTTTGTAAGAAATGGAACTTAACAATCTCATCTTTCTCAGATAATGCTTAATGGGTTCAACAAACTCTTAAGAGAGCAACGAACAATCGTCTGCGGTTGAAGACAAGTTCTGAAACATAGGAGTTGAAACATACAAGAAACTCTCCTTTTGAATATGGACATAGAATTTCCATCAGTTGAAATGAAAAGTCTGAGGTTTGGGGAACAGAACTCAAGTGCATTGCTGTGCTTATGGCTGTAACACATTGCTTCCCGTGTTACCTTCTCTCAGGTAATAACAGATCGTGGATTAATTTTGGTACTTCCATTTTATTACCCTCATAAATTTTATCTTTTTCACTTCCAACTCTTCCTGTTTCCCTCACTGTTTTTTGTGGCTTCTTTACCACTGGGCTGTGAGGCTTTCGTTAAACATACAGCTTTACAAAACTGTTTCGTGAGATGTCCCATAGTTTTAAAATCCACATAACAGGCCCAAAGCACTAGAATAAACTATAGAAAAGAGAAGGCACGTATAATAATTCAACTTAAACATAACAGATGGAAAGAGACCAGTTTTTTGTTGTTATTGTTGTTCCTACTCTGTGCTGGGCACTTCTCTAAGAAAAGTGCTCATTTTATATTTGTTGTTATTAATTATAATATCTGAATCTATTTAGCATATTTCATAAAGAATTAAGAGCAAAAGTCATGGATGCCACTCTAGGTTTAGTTTTGATAACATGGTATTTCAAGTTGACATCTTAATTCAAGCCTTTGAAAGGAATATTTTAATATATTTTCTGGTAAAATTTCAATTTCCAGAATGTTTTCTGAATAAATACAGCCAGCAAAAAAAATATTCTTAAAATATAAAGTAATTGCTAACAGTCAACCATTCAGCAGAGTAAAAAAAAAAATCAAGTACAAGATATCTCTTTTTTATTAGTTCACCCTTTCTCATCTTGTATCAGTAGTTAGTTAATAAAGAGAGAGAACGTCAAATGCTACCAAGCAGAACATAGCATGTCAAACTTAGAAAGAAAATTACCAACTTTTCCAAATGTATGCACTTATAACAAGCATTTTAAGAGTTCATAATGCAGTCAATTACCGAAGAATAAATGTAAGAGGCCTAGACCACTTACAAGGTGGAATTAGAATGGCATAATTCAACATAGTGAATATAGACCTCTTACCAGGGGAGACAAGAGAAAAATAAAACTACAAAAGGACACCCTCTGAGAAAGCTCTCACACATTCGGGCATGCTGTCTGGTTAGAGTAGGCCAAAACTTGATACTTTTATTTTCAACCTTTGACCCTGGACATCTGGAAACCCAATTTGAGCCAAACAAAAGGAAGTTTTCTTTTCTATTTCAAAAACTTTGAGAAAAAAAAAAATAAGTTAAGCACCTAGAATTCATCCTGCTAGCCAAAGCTTCTAATATTTATGCACTTGTAGGGAACTCCAAAATATAAAGCATTGGGTTAAGAAGCAGATGCCCCAGAATCTTAGCAATATTGGCACGTTGTTATTTCTGGTGATGGGTTTAGACAAGAGCTGAGATAAGCAAAATAGCCCAGGACTTTGATGCTCTTTGATGTCCTAATTTAATAGACACCCTCCAATTCCAGAATTTAAAATACACAGAAACATTCTTTATCACCAGACATGCAACCCATATATATTTGGTATCCTGTGCATTTTAAAGGATTTTTTACTTGCAATAAAGTTTTAATCATTACATTATGTTTTAAAATACAACAGAGCAATGATGTGATTTGTCATTGTGGCTTTAATTTATTTGGACAATATTAAAATTAGGAAGTTATGTCCAAATATGTAAGAAAGATTACTTTTCCTTTTACATAAAAAATTATTTGTTGTGGCATGTGAAAATTTTTTGACCACTCCTAATATACAGTAACTTAATTCTTGATTACAAGATAACCATTTAGCCACATAAAGATATACAGCATGGCAAATGGAGAAAAAACATTAACTATAGTGTCATAGACAGTTGCGAATTAGTCACTCAAGCACATGTCAGCTGGGAAATCTTGGAAAAGTTGTTCAGTTTTCTGAGTCCAGTTTCCTCATCTGTAATAGGCATTTTTACCAGAAGTATATAGCAGGATTACTGTGAGAAGGAACAGTGATTTATGTAGAGCATAGAATAGACTCTTTATAAATGCCATCATCATAGTTATTCTTATCAACTTTATTATTAAAATGTTGGAAAACTCATCCAGTGGGATTAGATAAGGTCTCGAATTATTAATTGCCCAGGCAAATTTTAACTTGTGGTTGTGATCTTAATAATTCTTGCAGCCCCAGGGGTCATGGCAGCAATGTGAAAAAGGAACTATCTTCTCTTTGTACACAGAAGCCACACACAGGGATAATTGGATGTTGGTCAGTTAAAATAATAAAATTTTAAAAAGCTAGAAAATTCTCATGGCATTTGATTAAATTATATTGCAGAAACCATATCTACTCTGTTATGAATATTAACTACCATGTAGTAAATGTTAACCATTAGTAAAGGGTCTATTCATAACTGACACTGAAACTATTCTTTCAGCACCATATAAAAGACATTATATTACCATGCAGTTTGCCAAAATGAATTGACTTGGAAATAAAGCAATTGCTATTTGTGGTCTATTTATTGCCTTTTATGGGACTGACTCAATATTTTCTGGTTTTTTGTTTTGTTTTGTTTTATTGTTTTGCCAAGATTTGTTTTGCAAGATTTTGATCCATGCTAGAAATGTGTGCTTAGCTATTGGCAAGAATTCAAAATATTTACACATTCCCCAAATTTTATGTACATCAAAGAAGCATCATCTTTGTTTGAGTTTTGATGTCACCTGTTTTAATAATAACTAACTTATATTCCTATCAACTTGCCTAATATTCTGATACCTATGGCTATTGTTTTTATGTGAAGGATAGTTGGATATCTAATGCTTACCACAGCCTGTGTGTTTGGTCTCTACATAGAAAAAAAAGTTTATATTTATATAGTTACATTAATTCCAGAATTTATAATTATAATATTTGTAAATCATTGAAAATAAATAACTAAAAAGAAAAAAATAAAGTCAACTCCCCCATGCAATATACCTACTGTTTTATGGAAGCAAATGAATAGCTAAAGTACCAGTTGCCAAATATGCTCTTGAATCTGAGCTTACACATAGGTGGGAGGGCATGCAACCACATTTAGTTTCTTTAAAAACTGTATGCTTTCATTTTCAGCACCAATAGTTTTTATTATCACCATAGGAGTACAGAGGCAAAATGTTTTTAGTTTCTTTTCTTTTTTTTTTTTGTTTTCTTTTTTCTTTCTTTAAAATCTCATGCCTGTGTTTTCTTTTTCTTCATAGTTCACATAGCATAGTGCTTTCTGAAAATACACATGCAATTCCCATTATCTATAATGGAGCTGGCATGCATCAAGGAAAGAACAGACCCCGTTTCATAGTTACCTTTCTTGTGTGGTATTGTGAGCACCTGGTCTACCTTAAGACAAGCCCCTTGACAAGTTATTTGCGTACTTTGTTTTTCATCAGGGAAGGCCATTCTCATCTACGATATACAGAAGTAGACACCTTCTAGGTGGCCACCTACCTTTCCACATGGCCAAAACATGGGACTTCCTTTCCCATGTAGACAAATGTTTTTACAAGCTTTCTTGATTGTGCTTTGTGGAACAATTCAAACATGAATAAAAGGCAACTGGTGTACTTACAGATGTAAAAGAAAATGTAGTGTGTACATAGTTTATGGTTCTTCTAGTACTCATCATTGATTGGGATCAAGGAACAATCGTTTTGTCAAATTTAGAACCCAGTTAGATCTCATACTCTAAATTTAGAGCCAGCTTCTAGCCTCTTGGGTTCCATATCTGATATTCAATATCAGATTCTCTACATTTGTCACAGAAGTAAGCACACAGTAGGAATGATTGTATTCTACAGTGTGTATGCTATACACCGTATCTGTGTGAATTTATAGTTATTTTTGACAATGAGGCGACTAATACACACTGTTTTAGAACAACTTAATACCTATAGTTATACAAGTTGATGGCATAGCCCATCCTAAATTTAATGGACAAAGCTACTGATCCTGTTTACTGACTACTAATTCCTAGATACCCCTTTCTCTGGTGGAAGAGGCACCAAACAGGATTCGCGCGATAGCTTTGTCCTTCTGTAGTGTTTATGTCTGTTAGGTATGGGGAAAGAGATGCATTATATGGACTGTATTGGTTAATTTTGTGTGTCAGCTTAGCTAGACCATAGTAACCAGATATTTGTTCAAATATCATTCTCAATATTTCTGTGAAGGTATTTTTTAAAAGGTGAATTTAACATTTAAATCAGTAGACTTTGGGTAAAGCGGATTACTCTCCGTAATCAGTTGAAAGTCTACATAAGAAAAGATTGATGTCCCTCAAAGAAAGGTAATTCTGCCAGCAGACTGTCTTCAGATGTGAATTGCAGTATCTATTCTTTGCTGGGTCTCCAATCTACCAGTCTACTCTGAGAGATTTTGGACTTGCCAACCTCCATAATTACTTGAGCCAATTCCTTAAAATCTTTTGTCTTTATCTCTATATAATCTCTATATTTCTATATCTCTCTATCTATCCATCTACCCATCCATCCATCCATCCATCCATCCATGCTATCGGTTCTGTTTCTCTGGAAAACCCTAACGCATGCACTATCAAGCCTCCTTCCCTTTTCCCATTGCAGGCTACACTATTTTTAACTCCCTCAGAGATCCATCACCTACAGCATAGAATTGTAAATTCTACTCAAAGAGAAGTATCTAAGATACTCAAAGGTGCACTTAAAAAAAAAAGAAAAAATTACAATTGTATTTCATAATAGCCATCTCGTGTAGGACTATTTACAGTTAATGATATGAACATCAAGCACATAGAATCCAAACTCAGCAGCGCTGCCCAGAATTTAACTGTTGGACAGCCAAAATTATTTCCTAGACATGAACTCAACAACAGCAACAAAAGAAGAAGAAAGAAAGGAAAGAAAAAAAGAGGGAAGGAAGGATAATAGGAAGAAAAGGAAGGAGGGAGGAAGAGAAAGGAAAAGAAAAATTGATACATTAACAAAGCACATGTATAGCTGAAATCTAATTGAGCCAACATTATTCAGTACCCATTTTAGGAAAACTGACCATTAACATTTTCAGCCAATCTAATATTCACAAATATCAAGCCAAAGTAGATAGTAAAGACATCAGAAGATTATGGACATTGTATTTTTCGATTCTATCAACAACAGGATTATAAAAACATGAGATGTTATGTTCATAAAATTGTTAATTCTTGGTCTTGGCATATATCTATATCTAGCTATAAAGTAGAAGGAGAGAAGTTATTAATTTAACAAATATTTGTTGAGTACTTACTATGTACCAGATATTATGCAAGGCACCGAGAAAACAATAGTGAACCAGATAAATAATCTCTACACGTAGAGATTTTACAGATCCACTAGGAAATACACGAAACCAAAGAGGAAATCACATTACAGTGGGAGAAAATGTTGTGATTGGAAACTTGAAGTGTGTTAGGGAGCACGGTGAACACATAGCTAATGTGATTTTGGGCATCAAGAAAGGAAATCTAAAAAAAAAAAAAAAGAAGTAAGCAAGCAGGTGTCAGGCAGGTAGAGAGGAAGGTAAGAGTATCAAGGCACATTTCATTGATAAAGATGAGCTCAATTACACAAGTCTAAATTCTCTCCTTTTCTGTTTTAGGGGTTCTGCATTACCAAGAAATCAATTTTATTTACTTTTACATGTGAGAATCCAGCTTTTGTATATATGTTCCCAACCATGACACATGTTTTGAAAAGAAATTTAGTTTATAAGTGCCTAAAAATTCACATGATGTTATCCTTCTGTCATTTGTAATTCCATCCACTGAACACCATCAATGATATAGGCCAGTGGAAAGGAACAAAGCAAATGATTATGCAGACATAATTTATGTTTCATTTTGGAGTGCAGCCAGAGACAAATACAGCCATATACAAATTCTACATTTACAAAACCCACTGTCTCAGAGTGGTGAATAGAAGCAGCAGAATGAGAGAAATGAGACCAGGTTTTCCAGAACTATGCTTTGTGTGGTATTAATATGTATTCTGGAAAAACAAAGAGAACCTCAAGGGAACCTGATGTTTTGCTAAAAAGTATCTTACAAGTGGGTCTAAAAACGACCAGAGATTTAGACAGTTATCTTTACGCAAAAGTTGCTTTAAGGTGTGCTACCTCAGAGAGGACTAGAAAATTGCTGAGAGACGAGTAAAGGCACAGCCCTGAAACTGCTCGACTCCACCCAGGCAAACCCTTCCAACAACCATCTCATCGCGTGCTATTTTGTAAGTAGCTGCTGACCCCAACTGTGTATTTATGAGATATTTGGTGGTTACTGTACAGTAAACATATAAATTAAATCTAGTGTCAGCCCGTCAACCATGAGTTTGTTGTGTGAGATCATTTTTTGCTTGCTCCTTTACGCAAATAGGCATTAGCACTCACGAGTCTTTGGTGTTCGGGAAATACATGATAACTTTCAAAAATTTTATGGTCCAGTAAGTTGAGGAGACATGGCTCTGAATCATTTGAATGAGAATAATTCTGTGGTAGGTAATTACAGTGAGTCAGTTTTCAGAATGAGAATCAGGAGCCTGATCACTTACATGGCATCAAAAAATAATCTAATCAAGTATTGCTACTTTTATTAAAAGTGAGACCACGCATCTCTTTTTTCTTTCAAATGAAACACTGAAGAGTAACTCATGTGATAAAGCAGAAGAGCTTTCTGTACATAGGCAGGTATATGAAGAGTTTCTCCTCTTCTTTTTATGTTTAAAATCGTCATACTTCGGAAAATAGAGTTACATTTGGAACTCCACAAAATGGTGGCCTTCTCTATTATAATGAGCAAATAGGAAAATAGAATATGCCATATGACATTCCTGTTGCTATATATTAATAGGTTATCAATCTATATTACATTTCAAAATAAGTTTATAATACGCTATTACAAGCAGCGGTAGCACAGTGCTTAGTATAGTAGAGGCATTACATAATTGTTTGATGAATAACTCAGTAGATGATTTATTTCATCAATGCATACATGAGGCAAAGAAATGCAACGGAAGGGATGTAAGAATTTGTATCAAAAGTCTTGCCTGGCTTCTGGTTCTAGCTCTTGCCAGAGTACCTTGAGAAAGGTACTTGCCATAGTACCTTGAGAAAGACATTTCACATCTCTGGACTCCTTCAGATTATTTTTGTAAGAATCAAAAGATACGATGTGCCACTTCACAAAAGTGACTTACTGTTGTTATTCATAGAAATAGTCATAAGACTAGTGTTCTAAGTTTCTTTATTAAAGAAAAGATTGAATTCAGTATCACAATGTAAAGAAAGGTTTTTTTTAGGTGGAGGCACTTAATGGGAGGAATTTTAGTTAAGAGCTCCAGCCTCATGCTTGGAAGCTCCAAAAATATCAAAAATATACACAAAAATGAACTTAAGAACATATATTCTATTTAGCTAAATATAATTCACACGTCCATCTGCATCTGAATCCATGTTCACAAATTAGATACCGTTCAGCTCTATCTGCTTATTTATGCAACAACACTGGTGAATCTCAGAAATATTGCTCTGGACAAGGGAAGCCACACCCCCCAAAATACAGTATTATTCTGCATATTTTAGGTGTATTATTTTATTGATGATGTAACAATTGCCACACACTTAGTGACTTAAAACAATATAAACATGCTCTTATAGTTATGTCGGTTAGAAGTCTAAAATGGGTCTCTCTAGGCTAAAATCAAGATATCAACAGATTTCTGTTCCTTTCTGGAGGTTTTAGGAAAGAATCTGTTTCTTTACATTTCCAGCTTCTAGAGTTTACCTATATTCCTTGGCTCATGGCCCACATCCTCCATGTTTTTAAAGCCAGGCAAATCCATCTTTCGGGCCATATTTCAATCATCATAATTCCCTGTGAGGCTCTCTTCTGCCTTCTTCTTCCACTTTCCAAGACATAGGGTGCACCCAGATAATTCCAGACAATCTCTCTATTTTAACTTGAGCTCATTAGCAATCTTAAGTCTCCTTTGCATGTAACCCAACACAGTAGGTTGTAGAGACTAGGATGTGGGCAACTATGGGGGGTAATCACTCTCTCCACCAGACAAAGTTAAAGAAGAAAACTGGGGCACCTGGTTGGCTCAGTCAGTTAGGCATCTGACTCATGATCTCAACCTATGTCATAATCTCACAGTTCATGAGTTTGAGCCCTGTATTGGGCTCTGTGCTGACAGCTTGGAGCCTGCTTGGGATTCTCTCTCTCTCTCTCTCTCTCTCTCTCTCTCTATCTCAAAATAAAGAAATAAACTGTAAAAAAATTTTAAAAAGAAGAAAACTACTCCATGATAATGGAAATCAGAGCAATAATTACTTCTGGGTGTAGGGCGGGGATTAATTGGAAAGGGGCAGGTAGTAGTTTTTTAGGTTGATAAATAAAATGCTTATGTTCTATATTTTGATTGGTGTATAAATTACATAGCTGTAGATATTTTTTTTAAATGTAATGAACTATTCATTTCACTTTATGTATATTATCTATGCATTTCACTGAATGTATGTTATACCTAGCTTTATAAAATTAAAATAATAAAAGGATGCATATGTACCTCCATAACTTGAGATCCAGAGTTCACTCCATTGTTCCAGGTTCCTGTTTTTTTTTTTTTTTTCTGTCAACAGCCTAATTTAAATACAGGAGACTTTGCAAATTGTGAATTCAATTTACATTGTAACTCAACCATCTACAGAGACAGTCTTTATTTCAGACACCTCACTCCTACAATTATAAGAAATACAAGGTTTTATTTTTCAGGCAGTCTTAGAAACTTTTTGGCTCATTATTCATGCTTTGAGCTGAGAAATTAAAACCCTTAATTTGTCATTTTCTTTTTAAAAATTATCTAGTGCAGTCAGAAATAGCCAAACTACCCATGGTTCCTATGTTCCAGTATCATGTTCTACTGCAAAAGCTACTTGACATTCCTAAGTCTTTCCTTCTACAGGTAATTTACTCCAGGAAAATACAAGTGATCGTTTAAGTAATATGTTGACCCCCACATACCATGGACTTACCACTGTCCTTTTTTCTACTGGCAGAAATGTCGTTAATGCTGTCAAAGCTAATCTCATGGGACCAATTGCAAACTTTTTTTTTTAATTTGGGAATGATTTCAAACTTACTGAAAAGTTGTTAAATTTAAAATAGCACAAAAACACTCACTCTTTATACACATTTATCTATTGTTTACATTTTATTACATTTGTCTTATTATTTGTTTACACACGTGTGTGCATGTACACACACATACACACACATTTTTTTCTGAACCATTTGAGGGTAAGTTACTTAAATTATGGCATTTATCCTTATATATTTTTGTGTAGTTCTTAAAAGAAGAGAATTGATTTTGTATAATCTCAGTATAGTTATCAACTCCAGTAAACTCAATATTGATACAATGCTTTTACCCAGTTGACTATATTTAAATTTAGTCAGTTGAATTAATAATGTCTTTTATAGCATTTCACTTCTCTCCTGTACAGTATCCATCTTAGAATTAGATGTTGCATTTAGTCACGTTAGCCTCCTTTGTTCTAAAACATTTCCACAGCCATCCCCTGTCTTTTTTGACATGGCTTATGAATGGCTATCAAATCCCTCAGCCCATAACAGTGAACCTCTGGCTGCTACTGCCTCTGGGGAGAATAGCATTTGATTCACAAAATGTAAAATCTATAAGGAAATATGGAGCTTAAATGTTTATGAAAATTAGTCTCTTTGTGGATAATTAAACTACAGAAATCTTAGGTACTTCCCTACTCATGGCTTGTTGGACATCATTAAGCTTATATACATACAAATAACCCATTGGGCACGGCTAATATTTGTCCTGTGGGGACAGGGCATTTGCTTAACACTATAACTTGACATCACAACTTCTTCAGTCTGTAACTCTGTCTTCCAGGCTCCTAAAGTCCTCTGAGTCGGGCTTTTATTCAGAGGTTCCATGAGGAAAGCACAGCCCCTAGAGAAGTAATCTTCACTGGGAAGGTGGTCCTTCTCCACTAAGCTGCAGAGAAGATGTCCCTTGCACAGGCAGCGACATTGGCTGCATCACTCTGGCAGTCAATGTGGTGTTCCTAGGCAGATGTCACAATCCAGGTAAGCTTCCCAAACACCTTCATGTGGAAAAACATTGACTATTTTTTTAATGTTTGCTTGTTTGTTTGTTTGTTTGTTTGTTTAGAGGGAGGGGTGGAGAGAGAGGGAGACAGAGAATTCCCAAGCAGCCTCCATGCTGTCAGCCTAGAGCCCGATGCAGGGCTTGAACTCACAAACTGTGAGATCATGGTCTGAACTGAAATCAAGAGTGGGATGCTTAAGCCACTAAGCCACCCAGGCTCCCCTAGACTTACTATTTAAAACCCACACGCGCACGTACACACACACACACACACACACACGCATCTAACTACCAAATACATGTAATCACAGATTCTGGTCCAGAATATACAGTGACTCTTAATTTCTAATTATTATTCTTGAGCATCTTATGCTCACTATGTCTCAGAACACCAAGAAAATAAACTTCTATTTGTCTCTCTTCAAATACAGAATGGTTTAATGTTATGATAAATCAGACGGCACTAAAATTAATAACTATCAGGTGCAGTGTATTATTATAGTAATTTATAATGCTCAGTACAGCTCTTCTAGTGTGATGAATTATCTTCCTAATGATGGTTCTACCAAAATATATCAACTTGTAGATACTTCCCAGTTCACAGAGTAATATGCCTCAGCATTATATAATTTTCATAACAGAGAACTATATTAGGAGAAGTATTTTTGTATTCTTTTTCACATTGCTTTTTTTCTTCCTAATGCCCAGAGCATATACTATTGTTCTTATCTAATCCTGGTCCTGGGTCCAGGGTCCTCAATAAAAGTAGTAAAAGTCTGAAGTTCAGAACTCTTTGGCACTCCTAACATTACTTGGAGGACAGACTTTAAGGTGGCCTCGGGGGTCTCTACCTCTTGCTGTTTACCCCTTGGACAGTATCCTCCTCTTGAGTATTGGTGGGAAATTGGTCTGGCCAACAGAATATGGTGAAGATGATGGGATGTCACTGCCATTATTACATTACATGGCCAAAGTCACAGGTCACTCCTATGATTACCTTGTAATATATAAGACTCCACCTTACCAGTAACCTTGCTGTAGAAGCACCATCCTTGGGGCGCCTGGGTGACTCAGTCAGTTGAGTGTCTAACTCTTGATTTTGGCTCAGGTCATGACCTCCAGTTTCGTGAGTTCGAGCCCACCATCAGGCTCTGCGATAACTGAGAGAGCCTGCTTGGAATTCTCTCTCTCTCTCTCTCTCTCTCTCTCTCTCTCTCTCTCTCTCAAAATAAATAAATGAACTTTAAAAAAAAGAAGTGCCATCCTCTTTGCTGGTTTTTAAGAAGCAAGCTTCCATGAATCCTAAAGTTGCAAGGAAATAAATTCTGTCAACACCCAGAGGGAGCTTGGAAACATATCTCTTCCCAGTTGTTCTGATGAGACTGCAACCCCACACTACACTTTGATTCCAACCTCACAGGCCCCTGAATAACCCGAACTATTAAATAAAAAAAATGCATGTTATTTTAAATCACTACATTTGTGGTTATTAGTTACATGGAAATAGAAAACTAATACAATTACACTAAATGGACCTTGTCCTAGTGTTCTGATCTAAAGTTATCTATATGAAATTTATTTTGGAGGGTGTTAATACAACTTCATAGCCTATCAGATATTTTTTTGGACGAGGAGCAGGAAAGTATGTACCTGAAATTTTAACAGTTTCAGGAAATAGTCACTAACTTTTTATTACATGCTAGAGCAATATGTATGAATAAGATGTTTCTAGTTTTCAAGGAGATTATAGTGTAGTGGAGAAGAAAAAACAGAAGCAAGATTTTTTCAGCGTATATGGACTATTATCGGAGAGCACAGAAAACGAGGCAGGGAGCGGTGATACAGGTACAAATGGCCTTGATGAAACAGTTCTGATGTGGGAGTTGCCATGCAGGGGAAGAAAGGACACAAGACTTATTGAAGTTCTATGCAATTGGAAACTAATTAATGGTGATCATAAAAACAACAATTAAATGATGAATATTTATATATCTTTTTCTAGGTACCAGGCATTGTTCTAAATGCATTATTTAACTAACTCCTACAGTAATATAATGATACAGATATTAGCCTCATTTCACAGAAGAGAATTCTGAGAGTTTAAGGGACATCTGATTAGTGGTAAGGATAGGATTCATTCTTCTGACTTCCCCAAGACTTCTGGGCCTATGCTCTTCCCACTAGAGTATAACTCTTTGGGAAGGAGCCTTCTCACCTGCCTCTTCCCTGCCCTACTAAGTTGCATGCTCCCTGAATTTTCTTTGGTTCCAATGGTTTCTTGATCATACATGTTTAAAGCTCCAAGTATGCTGCAAAGCAATTATTGTAGAACTCATTTGTCACCTTGAATAGAAAGTAAATTGTTTGATAGCTAGAATTGTTCAAATCATCTTTTAATCTTCTGTTTCTACCACAAACCCTGAAACAATAGTGATAAATAATGGCAAGTGGATGTGGATGTTCAGAGTCTTTATAGGCAAAAGAGTGCTCATGCCCATGAAGATGACTTCTAAGAAAGAAAGTCTCATATTTCTAAGAGTTTGATTCATTCTTATTTAGAGTCATTTCAGTCACACAAACAAGCAGATGAGCAAAGAAATGAAAGATTGATGGATAGATAGTAGATAGATATAGAAATAGATAAATAACTATGCCTAAGAAACAAAGGATGCTTCAGGGGAGTGTATAATGATGGCCAGCATTACTTAGCATCTGCTCCATGCCGGGCATTATGCTAAATTATTAATTTTTTTTTTTGAGAGAGAGAGAGAGAGAGAGAGCATGTGCAAGCAGGGGAAGGGCAGAAGAAAGAGAGAGAGAGAGAGAGAGAGAGAGAGAGAGAGAATCTTAAGCATACTGGTGTGGAGCTGAACTCGGGGCTTGATCTCATGACCATGAGATCGTGACCTGAGTCAAAATGAAGAGTCAGACACCTAACCAACTGAGCCACCCAGGCACCACTTATGCTAAATTTTTGACATGTTTTTTGTGGGTTTTTTTAAACTTTAACCTCAATAGCAACCACATGAAGGAGACACTAATCCTGTTAGATGAGGAAAATGAAGATTTCATAGGTTCATGCCTTGTCTTCAAGGAGCATGTGAGACTGATTATAAAGCTAGGCAGTTAGTCTAATGTTCATGTCTGTGTCCTTAATCACCCTGCATACTGCTTCCTACTTAGTCCTATGGTTTGCCTTCCTTTTTTAAAAATTTTTATTCCCATCAATTGTTATGAGTTAATTCCTTTCTTAGTAGGAGCATTTTCAGCCCTCTTCTGGACCAATTGTATGGGGCATTGAGGTTCAAAAAGAAAATAGACCTTACTGACTATAGTTGAATAGTGGTCTCCCAAAAGTATGTGCACATCTCAACTCTGAGAAACTGTGAATGTGATATTGGAAAAACGGTTTTTGTAGATGTAATTAAGTAAAAGATATTGAGATGAGATGATCCTGGATTACCTGGGTAGGCCCTAAACCTAATGACCAGTATCCTTCTGAAAGACAGAAGAGAAGATAGTCAGCACAGGAAAAGGCCATGTGAAGACGGAGGTAGAGATAAGAAATATGCAGCCACAAGAGAAACCCAGAGCCACCAGAAACTGGAAGAGGGAAGAAAAGATTCATCCCTGAAGCCTTCTGGAGAAAGCACAACCCTGGCGACACCTGGACTTCAGACTTCTGGCCTCCAGACTGTGAAAGAATAAACTTCTGTTGTTTTAAGCCATCAGATTTTTGGTAATTTGTTAGGGCAACCCTGGGAATCTAATACACTAACTATCTTTTGTTCCTATAAAGACCTGATAATATTATCTTCCTTGGCAGAAAACCAAAAGTCATATGTTAGACAAATCTGTACCTCATGTGATACTCAAGCCTTGTAAAGTAACGTATATATTATTCTAAGGAAGAGTCAATACACATCCAATTCTCAAAGAGGTCTATGAGCTATATCAGACCCATTGATTTTGAATCAGAAAATGTACATCACAGAATGACCAGGAGATAAATGTTTAAAAAAAAAAAAAGAGTTTCTTTAGGCCTAATCTTTGGAGAAATCTGTGCTTCTTGGAAATGAGTACCAATGGTCAATAGCCCAATTCCATACATAAGATAGAATCCTAACCCTAGACAAAAGGTCTCTACAAAAGATTCCATGCATTCATTTTTGTAAAAGACTATGCTTTTGGAAACAAACTTAAATGTTGTGTACTTTATATTTGAGATTAGAGAGATAACATGATGTTGAAGATAAACAGGGGCTTTGGATCTGAATGATTCTGATGATTTAATTCTAGGACCTACTGCCCATATAGACATAAAGAATTTTACTGGTCTCTTCGAACCTCCCCCCATCACCTCATTTTCAAAATAGGAACATACACCCTGCAAGCTTTTGTGAGCATTAGAAATACTGTATACAAAATTGAAACAAAAATGGCACTTCTTAACAAAGCAAGAACAATAATAGAAGAAAATACACATCAATACTATGCTTTTGTCTAACGACATTCTAATTATCCAACTCAGAAATCCATTAATGTAGGTTTATAAAAATATTTATTAATGACTCTTATGAATACCAATGAGACTCTTTCTAAATCAGCTGCTATTATAGGGAAAAGAACCTTTTGTCTCAAACTTACCTTCGAAATCATAAAGTGCAGTGGATTTTGTTTTCAGAATTTTGATACTAATTGTTGGTACAACATATCACATTTCAGCTACTCTGGAGATAGTTTCAACATTAGGTTGATGATTTTGCTCAAATCCTCTTACTGACAGCCCTCATTTTAAGGCTGTGATGAAGAAATCAATGATGTCTGATTTAGGAAGTCCTTTTCAAAGTCTACTCCCTATCTTGTAAAACCCAATTTACAAAACTCAATTGGTCCTTTTGATCACTTTCACTAATCCAGTTTAAGAGCTTAAAGTCCCCCCAAGTGGCCCTTAATTAATGGCTAATATGAATGCACAAGCACACACTTGGACTGTATCTGGAAGTTAACAAATGCATCTGTACCTTGGGATTTGATAATGACTTTCCTTCTGTGGACAGCTGATTGAGACAACACATAGAGTAGTTGTTTACAAACTTCAAATAAACCTTGTAGGTATATTGATAGATCTCACTGACTCCTATCCTTTAATTTCTACTTTTGTGATTCCTCTTCTTCAGAATATTCTGTGTGGGGATGAGGAAAAACCCACTATAGGAATATAATAAAGACCAGAATGTCAATCAACACTTCTTCAGTTCCTAAAGCACAGTCATTTAATATTTTTAGAAAAACCAATTAGCTTATTGAAGACCAGATAATTTCTTAGAGAATGTTTCCCCAGGAAAGTTTCTTCTCGAGGTCTTTTACATTGCTAATATATGTTTGCCTATTGTTAAGCCACAGAGGTATAAATAAAAGCTTTTTCTTACTTATTTTTTTATTTTTAAAATTTTAATGTTTTATTTATTTTTGAGAGAGAAAGAGAGATAGAGTGCAAGTTGGGGGGTTGGGGGCTGGGCAGAGAGAGAGGGAGACACAAAATCTGAAGCAGACTCCAGGCTGTCAGCGCAGAGCCTGACTCAGGGCTCGAACTCACAGACTGCGAGATCATGACCAGAGCCAAAGTTGGACACTTAACCCACTGAGCCACCCAGGTGCCCCTTGTACCTGATTTGTCTATTGTTTCTTTTTGCTTCATTCTAATGGTTTTATCGTATATTACTCATACCAAAAGCAGCAGTTGGAAAACTGTTTCACTCCAATTTTGCCAAACGATTTGGCCAAAGAAAGCACATGATGGATTAATCACAAATACCTAGATAACCTATAATAAGAAAGTGAGTGTTTCGATAGAAATGATAAATTTAAAAGAAGGATTAAAATACCTTCATAATAATGTCTACCTGTGGATATTTATAATCCAATAGCCGTTGTCCTTGAGGACTTAAGGGCTGTGATGTCCAACAGGGAGGCACTAGCCACAGGTGGCTGTTTATATTGAAATTAATTAAAAGTAATAAGATTTAAAATACAGTTCCTTGGTTGCACTAGTCACATTTCAAGTGCTCAATAGCCACATGTGGCTAATGGCTTCCATACTGGGCAGTGTAAATATCGAATGTACCTTTGTTACAGAAAGTTCTATAGGACTGAGCTATTTTAGAGGGGAAATGGTGCCCTCTCCTACTGACTTATTGTTTGTTAGAAAAGAAGAAGCAATATTTTCCATTGTAAGATTAAATTATTTCAACTTCTCTTTGCTGCTTAAAACGGTCCATCTCTTTCAAATGTACTTTTCAGATTGCCTACTGCAGAAATGACCCCTGAAATTATAGCTTCCACGGTCTTATAGAATCATAATTGTTTCCTAGCAGTAGTGTGTAAAATAACATTAAACTATTCACAGTGATTAAAATACCGTCAACAAATTTATATAGAAATAATCCATAGAGGTAATAACTGTATATACGCCTTGTAGTATCATGCTTTTCCATATATATACATGCTCTTTTGGTGCTGTCTTTGATCAGTTTGAAATGAAAGAGCCAAGAGGCTCTCTTTCCAGGAAACACAAACACACACAGTCACACACACACACACACACCAAAATGTCTTTTGTCTTTTACCCATTGTCACCAAAAATAAATAAATGATACAAATAGTTCTTTTACTGGTTTTAAAAGTAGAGCCAGAAATTATGTGAAGTTGGGACTCTTGAATTATTCATGTGTTCTGATTGAATGGGATCATTATCTCTGGCCTTACAAGCTAATAAATACTGTCTAATGCCTGGATACTGTTTTGATGTAATAGTGTCAGGAAAGAGAAATAACAACTGACTTCTTTGCAAGCTTGGGCCTAAATCAGGGAGAAGCTCCCTGATGAGCTTGTAGGAGGGAGTGTACATGTGTATGTATGTGTGTGTGCGTGCACGCACACACACATATGTGTGACTGTGTGTGACTATCCACAGACATGAAATACCTTAGATGATTGCATTAGGCTTATTTCAATCGTTTCGGCATTTTAACCTGGACTTCCAGCTAAAGAGCAGCAGAATGGCTCAGTTGTCTGGTGCTTGCTGCCTTTTCTCTCCCCTTTCTCTACTCTCATCTATCATATAGTGTGTACAAGTATGTCAGAAAATGCAGACTGAGGCTCAGTAAATGATTATGCTATCTAATCATCTGCCAGTGAACAGTCAAATAATCTTAAATTATAGACCAGTGGATTCTTTCCCCCAGATTGATTTCAATGAGTGAATTTGCTTGAGTGTAATATCATCATGAACCAGAGGAGTGTAGAAAGCCTGAATTAAGGTTGTGCTCTTAAAAGCAATCACAGAAAGATGTGCATTTCTAGAAGGTCTGAAAGCATGGAGATAAATACAGTTGACAGTTGGTTTCAGAGAAAGTAAAATTAGAGGTGGACTATGTTACGAAATATCCTTATAGGCTAATAGTTATAGAGATGTAGCAGAATCTGTTAGACATCAAAGAAAAATATCATTATTGACTATGCTGATTTGTTTAACAAAATACATGCTGCCTTTTCTTTCTTAGAACACCACTTTTTTTTTCAAGTGATGTGCAGTCTATTAAAAATCTAAGAACATCCAACAAAGGGCCTGTTAGCGATTCAGTAGTTTGCAAAATTTACACAAGACCAAAAGTCTTTCCTCTGAGACAGCTGGCTGGATCTTACACAGAATGCATAGGTTTTCCAGACTGCTTTACTCAACATTTAATGCAAGCTAATAAATCATGCAATTTAATTAACTTTTTAACAGGAATTAAAGTGTGTGAACCATCTATTGGAATGGGTGTGAATACTATTTCAATAATGCTGTACTCACAGGACTGTCTGCCTCTTTCTAATAGAGGAAGCGATGGAGGGCAAGTTTTTTTTTTTTTAAGAAGTAAACACTCTTTATTTGCCAGTATAGCTAATCCTTACCTGTGATCTTAGTGTATTTTTTTCAATAAAGTGGCCAGAAAATTTTATTCTTAGATTGAAGAAAATTTTGAATTTGGAGCACAAAGAAAAATGTCAGAGGTGGGGAAACTAAAGTCTTCTATTGGTGATAATTATTATTCTGACCTTTGTCTTTTCGAGATAGGGAGTGCTCCTCCAAAGGGAGAGAATAAGGCATTTCATGCCTTTGCCTTCTGGAAGACACAAACTGCCACTTTTTCTCCAGTGTTTTCCACCTGTCAGCGCACTAGGTGCAGACCTGACAGTCCACCCATGCTGTAATTCCGCAAGGCCCGCATGGTTGGCAGGACATTCACAATGCGCCTGTCCCCAAACAGGGCCTTTGGCACTCGGCTTCCCCTGTTCACTTGCACTGTGACAGGCTGCACACAAGACAGATATGTGGATCAAAGGCAGGGCCTGTGGATACACCCAGCAGGATCCAAGGAGCATTACTTGTGTTCTCAATAATTTGCTATTAGTATTGCAGAAAAAGTGAGGAGTGCACTATTGAGTGATAAAAACACATTTCATAAGGAAAATATACACAATGTGTATTTTTGATGCTGGACTCAAAAGGGTCACAAAGATCAGTAGAAGGGCATGCAAGAAAGGAAGCAACAATGTGAGCTAGGAAACTTTCAGATCCCTTCACGTGGATAGTTTTGCTCAACTGTGAAAATGTGATGGAAGGAAATGAAAAAAAAATTAGGTTCAGAGAAAGATGGGAAATGATGTACTTCTGCCCTGATTCTTGTCATATTCCCATATAATTTTACATTATTCTTTGTTTTTCTCTCACAATAGGGAAATTCATGGGACTATTTAGAATGAGAGTTCCAACTTTATGTAGATTTTTTTTAAGTTCTTATTTTAATTCTGGTCACCTAATGGACAGTGTTATATTAGTTTCAGGTGTCTGGTCTTTATGTAGAATTTTTTTTTTCATCAGACCCCAGAGCAGTCACTGTCTAAGTTCAGTTAGCATTGCCTTTGACCCCCATGCCTGTGAAAACACACGTTTTCCAGTCAGCCTTCTGCTGGGTTCTCAGAAACAGTTATGGAAAGGGATATGTATGCATATTTAAAGTCTGTACATTTATAATCCAATATCAAATTTATACAGGCATATATAAACTGAGAGCCCCAACCAAGCTTAGTGATATGTAAGCCTGCCCCACGTCACTGGAGAGATAAGGGGTCTTTCTCTCTTTAATATTTTACCCTCCAACCTTTGGACTCTGTAATGTACCCATTTGCTGCCATTTATAGAACCCATGTTTCCAAGTTTATTACTTAATATCCCTTCAACCGAACACTCCACTTTCTCTCCCAGCAGGGCCCAAGTCAGTACATCTTCATCTAGGTATGCCTTCCTTCAATTTTCTGACAAAATTTTCTGGCACATAAAGGTCTAAGTCTAAAGAATGAAGGAAGAAAAAGGGATTTCAATAGTGCTACCAATTTTTTTCTCTCATTCTCCTTTGCCTCTTGCTTCCCAACAGCCTAACTTTCCTTCTTGATCATTAATTTCTCTAGTTTTCTAAATAACTAGACCTTAATATTTGGGAGGAATAATACTCTTCACAGGTAATAAGTTCACTAAGGTGCATGCATTTAAAACTGTCTAATGTTTACCCTGAATCCCAGCCCCCAAAGAATAATATCCAATGTCATACGAATAGTTATGTTTAAGGCACTGTAAAAAATTATTTACATGATGTAACTTCTTAAATCTTCAAAGCAAGACTATGAGTTATATTATAATTATCCTCACTGTTTTATAGGTAAAGGCATCCCCCATGAAGTAGGTTAGTATTTTTTTTCAAGAAGTAAAAATGATATATCATAGTCAAAGTAAACAAGGGGAAATTGATCTTTCCAATAGGCTTCTTTTAAACAAAACATTCATTAAAGTCAGAAACTGTAAGTTTAATGTAATTAAATTAAAGTTGTGTGGGAGGCCCCTAGCTCCAACATTAAGTGATTATTTAGGATCGTATTGGGGAAATGTGGTATAAAGACGAATCTATATGGTAGGTCCAAGACTGTGAGAGAAGAAGCTGGAGGCAATGCATTTTCACTCCAGCTGTTTCATATCTTTAGTGCGTCCTTTACCAACACTCAATCATGGTCTGGTATCCTGTGCTGTAATTCCTGGAGTGGCCACTAGATGTCAGGCATAAAGTCTACAGGTGGCAATAAGAGACCCTTTTCTTCCTGGCCTGTTTTCAAAGAGAATAATCCCTTGCTATCCTCCTCATTCTGACTATGACATGGCACTACAAGGTAGAATGTCATGTGTGATCCATGAGCTACCAGCTCTTTAAGTCGGTGAATCTCTTGACAGTGAAGAAAAGGTTTGTATACGCCCCACACATAGTACAGTGTCTGACTGAAAATGCTTGAGAAATATTTGTGCTTGGTTGTTGAAGGCTTCTGCATGGATTTTTTAGATCAGTGATGGAGGGATTCCCTATTATTCTCAATTTGCATAATTTCGATTTAGTCTCATTGGACTAAACTTTGGTAAGTACAGAGAGGCACTCTATTAAATGGAGACTCATTTTGACCATATTCATTGTGTATCTACATGCATAAGAGATCTGGAATAGCCATAGCTCTCTTCCTTAGTTTTGTCTCTTTAAGAAGGGGGAAAGAGTAGCCACATCTTTCCGTACCACTTGGCTGTTGAGAAGGATAATTAGCTGCCTTCAACTTTTCCAGAGAAAAACATAATTCAACATCCTGATGAACAAACTTCAAAAATGGGAGTCTATCTTTCAACTAGAATTCATGCCAAAATTAAACCTCAGATCAGATCATCTATTTCAAATCAAGACTCAGAGATCAAAAGCAATTCCCCCAGAATAGGACCCAAGCCCTCAGGGCAGAGCCCATAGTAGGATTTTAGACAGGTCTTGTGATCAAGAAAATGTGAAGTAGGAAATGTATGGAGGTCTAGGTAGGCAGTGTATTAGCATGCTAAAGGTCTGCCACAGGTATCTGATAACCAATTACAAAGCTTGAACCTGGTATCTGAGAGCCAATTATGAGGCTTAATCCTGGAAGACTAGCAAAAGCAAGCTGTTCAGGGAGAAACAGAACCAACTAGCCAAGGAGGCTGAGGTCAACAAGGGATATGTATGCAGTCAACAGAGCAACAGCCCAGTTTCTAGAATCAAGTACACAGTCATACCAAGGTAGAAAAGTTTTGAATGGCTATTCAAACATCGAATCATTCATCTAAATCATGCAAATTCTATTTGACTGATCCCATAGCTGGGGCAGGTGTAAATCTGTAGCAAGTGGCTTACAAGTGTGAATACTGGAAAAAGAGGAGTTAAGAAATCAGATGTACTTAAAATTTACCAGGAACCCTCTCACTTGCTAGGCATCATGGTAAGTTCAACAACAGCAGAAAGCATGACTCCCGAATTTAAGTGAAGGCAGCTGGGTAGATAAAATGCTTAAAAATATCTTATCCTAGGGGCGCCTGGGTGGCTCAGTCAGTTAAGCGGCCGACTTCAGCTCAGGTCATGATCTCGCGGCCCGTGAGTCCGAGCCCCGCGTCGGGCTCTGTGCTGGCAGCTCAGGGCCTGGAGCCTGTTTCAGATTCTGTGTCTCCCTCTCTCTGACCCTCCCCCGTTCATGCTCTGTCTCTCTCTGTCTCAAAAATAAATAAACGTTAAAAAAAAAAAAGCAAAAAAATATCTTATCTTAAAAACACTGTAAATTATAACCAGCTCCTTTTCAACTCAATAGCTTGTGCTTCTAATTTCTGAGGAATATCACAATGATATGGTCAGAAGGAAATCTACTGAGGGTTAAGTTTTTGTACATGTTGATGTTACTGTAGCTCTAATGCTTTCAAGTATCCTCATCAGGGGTATTAGACTCAGTGGGTATAATGAAGAGGAAGAAACAATCTTCTGTAAGCTAAAGTTGGCACTAGTATGCAAAACCGGAGCCACATAATCTTTTTTCCAATATTTTCTATTAAGAGGATAACTAATATATTAAAATGAGACGGAAATAGCTTATCACTTATTAGATATGTGATTACTGGGCTTTTATTTTTTTAGAGACCCAGTTTTATCAACTATAAAATGGGAATAATTATATCTAACATGAAGAATTATTGTGACGGTTACAAGATACTCAGACACATAGGTAGTACTCAAATAATTACCACTATTATTCCAGTGGGTCATTGCTGTTCTCCCACAGAGTTCATACACACCTAACCCTTAGCATCCAGGTTGTATACGAATGTTAATTGCTGAATAGGGGGATTATATTACAGGGTTTTAAATGATCCCAAATGACTTCTCATAAACTTTGCTTACGATGGGTTTATTGGAGATGACGCGGAAAGTTGAAAAGGAGTATTTTTAAAACCAGCTGGCACTCCATTTTCCCATAGAATAGTATCAACTCCCTAAAATGAACTATTCAAAACCCGCTGAGGGAAAAAGTAGCTCTAGCAGGTTGCTGAGCACAGGGCCAGTCACAAGTCCAGAACTGCTCCTGACACCACAGGCTGAAATAGAAGAAAATGATCTTAGGCCCATGGGACGCCTCTTTGCCTTAAGACAGTTCATATTGAACTCAACAAATCTACCAGTTGCTGAGCAATTATGCATGTAAAGTAGATGGAAAACACCTCAAAATGAACAGTGCTGACTCTGCAGGATACTGAAAGCCATCCTAGACTACGAATCAGGCTAAAATCCAAACAGCTGCTCCATGTACTGATAATCATAGTGACATGGAATTGATCCCTCATTTCTGTTTTGGGCCTTAGTCAATATACTTAGGGAAAGCCAGGACATTTCACTCTTCCCTGTTCTGTTTCCTATATTGTGAGGAAGGATAACATTTGTGAGATCAGGTTTCTCAGGGCAGTCAATAGAATATTATAAAGGTCATTTAACTAATTTAAAACTTGTTTGATCATTTATTTAGCATAATCTTTAAGAAACTTTTAGATGTTACCTAGGGAAACTCAAAATAACTCAAAGTTAATTAAACTCAGAAAATGGTATTATTTCATACCATCACACCACTATCCCCAACACACACACACACACACACACACACACACACACACACACACACACTTTCAGCTCCCACACGGCACAACACATACCTTTCAGGAAACCCCAAATCATTTTTAACACTTGGCCAAGCGGCACTGCTATCATTCATCTGGGAAAAGCTAAGGGTTTCATGGTTGACATAAAATATCTAAATTTTAAAACTTATCACCCATGTGGAAAATGAAGTCTAAAAAGACATTTTGCTGAAAGATTCCATAGGCAGGTGATTTTACATTTCTTTTATTCATCACTAGGTGTCTATTGCAATCCCTTCAACTATTATTTCTAAATTTCCTCACACTCTTCAGGTTACCAACTACTGCTCCAGATCCTTTGTGCTTCTAAAGGACCGAAGTGTCTCTCACTACTAAAATCACTCAAAGTAATTTCTTCAACTTCCCTGTTCTTGACCTTGAAACATCTCTGTAGCTACACTCTCTATGAGAGTGAAGCAATCTTTCCCCATTCAAAGGCTAACCCCACTACCACATCCTAGGGTGAATCTGGATGATTCTACCTTATCCTATCTGGTCCTTTGCCAGCAACTTTCCCTCACAGGCTAGATCACTGACAGAGTTACCTACAGCGTGGTGTGGCTAAGAGTGGAATTTGGTCAACTTGACTTCTGAAACTCATCCTCATCTCTACCCCCAAATAATGTCCTTCCTCCCATATTCCTTTTCTCAGTTTGTGGCACCAACATATTGACCAATTTCTCAGAGGAGAAGCCCAAAGTCCCCCCAAATATCTCTGAGTCATGTTGTACTTACTGTATACCAGATACTTTTCAAAACATTTTACATGTATGTGCTCTTTTAATCCTTTCGATAGCCCTATTTGAGTAGGTACTATTAATGCATCAATTATATAGATGAGAAAGAATGAGGCACAGAAAATACATAACTTTTTGAAGGTCATATGTAGGCCAAAAGTCTATCTGACTTCAGAGGGTTTGCCTGTACCTGCTTCAGACACTGCCTGCACGACTCCTGCCCCTCCTTCACCCTTGAACCAACTATGAACTCCAGTTTGTTCTACTTTCATATATTTTTCTTTTTTCATTTCCAACAACACTGATTTAGAGTACCTCACTTTTGAGAGGCTTCTAGCTCACTTCTGTGCCTCTAGATTTTCAGTTTCTTTTCCTTCTGGTTCATATCCCCAAAACACAGCTCTGATTATTTCCCTATGCCTCTCAATAATATCCAAGAGTGTCCCTTTTGCTTCTGAATTAAATATACATCCTCAGCTTGACATTCAATGTTCTTAGCATTATCGTCTTTATATGTCTTTTGGGGCTTATGTCCCAAACTAGAGTATTCATTTTTTTCCATGACTTTTCAATCATATGCTCTATTTTCTCCTTAGCATTGGTCCCATACCAACGGTGCAGAATATACTAAACTTACAAACTGGGCAGAATATGTTATGTTCCTAAATTGCAGAATATACTGCGCTCCCCCTAATCCAACACTTAATAGCAGATGAAGATTTAAACTGGCTTCAGATAGAATTCTATACAGCTGTGCAGTTGACTAATTTTTCTTTCCTTTGCCTCTAGTACCTCAAATTCAGAATACTGCTGACCAAGGCAGAGTCCAGGCAGACCAGTAAGTGTGTGTCCTCCCATTGTTCCTATCAGCTCCTGAGTCCAGGGGGCAGATCTCAGAGCCTTTTAGATGTCCCCTGCCTTCTCTGATTCAACACTTGCGCCATCCAGTTTAACAAATTATCCTATTATCTCTTCTTTATACTCCCCAACCCATACGCCCTTCTCACATCCTCTAATATGAATCTCTTTGGACTACTAAGCTGTTACATCAAGAGCAAACTTGTGTTGCACTATGCAAACAGCCAGCAGGGGATCCTGGCTTGACTCTGCTGTCTCTTAGGTTCTATCACTACCCTCTTCCTCAACTCTGTCTTTCCTTTGCTCTCAGTGCATTACCCGGAGGGGTGGTCCACGCCAACAGTAGGCTAGGGATGAATGATGCCAACTCTGCACGTAACCTCAAATATGAATGTCCCTTTACTCACTTCAGCTAAGTAAACCTGGTTGATACTCTTTATATTGCAAGGCCTATCTCATTTACCATCTTTCTGGGGAAACCTTCAATTCAAACCATTTAATAAACCCCAATTTTTTCGAGCTTTTAACTGTGTCCCAGGCACTACACTATGTGCTTTAGGTGCATTGTACATTTAATCTTTACATTTTTAGACATGGACGTTGAAGTCTAAGGAGTTAAGTGGGATGATCAGGGTCATACTGAACTGGGATCAAATTCAGGTCCATCTGACTCTGACATCTGTAATTTACAGAATATTCTGTTTTATCTATAATTTTCTCACCCCTTTCTTCATTACAGTGCCCCATAAAGCAGGTACCCTATCTTTCTCTATTTTGTTTCTACCTGTAGCAGCTAAAAGAATGTCTTTAATACAGTAGGACCTCAGCAAATATTTATCAAACTGAATAATTGACAATAAGTCATTTGAGACTTACAAGGAACAGATCAGTCTCTATACTTATGTGTTTTCAGACGTCATTCTCCCCAAGTAAATAAACAATACAATGTGCATTCTCTCTTTCTCTCTCTCTTTCTGTCTTTCAAAGACACTGGATTTGGAAGTTGGATGTATTTGACAGTTGAAATGAGATGCATCAAGACAGGACAAAAGCCCCTGCATTTTTATGTCACTGATACCCTTTGGCTAGCTCAACTGGAACTCCATTTTTCTTTATTTTTTGCTGAATCTATTTACTAGAAGCAGTAGATGATGGGAATAAAGTAGAAAATAAAAAAGTCCTCATTTAGAATTTGTAAAAATCCAGGTGAAGAGAAAAACTAGGATTACAGTTTCTCTTTCTTCCCCTCAGTAGAATGGAAAAAAAAAGGCAAGGACAACTAGTTTAACTGAACAAATAAACAATACAAACCACATGGAACAGGAATGTTTATCTAGCTACTTAAGAGAACACATTGAATTCAAGTACTCCAGGAGCATCTTTCTAAGTGCAAGCGGCTGGTTAAAATTTAAGGAGAGCCTTGGATTCTTGTGGCTGATACTGTGCTTTTCCAATTACAAACAATGTTCACCTGCTCATTAAAGCAGGGCTTCTATACAGCTCTTGGATTCAATCCCATTCAATTAAATAAGTATTTATTGAGTGTCTATGTTGTGCCAGACTGGGAGACTGTGTTCAGAGTGCTTGGTTCAATTACCTACGTGTCCTGGACAAAAATAAAACTGCTTCTTCCAAAGATCCTGTGATTCAGATATTCACACTAACCTTGACTAGATTTCACTGAAAAGAACCTATATTGATGACATTTGATGTTGGAGGTTTGAGGAGGTAAGGTTATGGAGTTTGAGCAAAGCAGTGACAGAAACAAATGAACTGTTGAGGTTTCTGATGGGGAGAACAGCGCCCCCTTCCTCATTTGCCTTCTGGGCCTCTGCGGAAGTCTTAGCTTGTTAGCACATTGTTTGATTTTACACAAAGACACCGTGCACCCCAGTGCAGCAGTAAACTAGACCTGAGAATCAATAAAAAACAATCCAAGTGTTAATGTGGCATTGTGCCAAAATCCACTTATTTCATAATATATTAAATATTGAGCTTCGACTTACTGAAATTCCTGTGAGATGCTACCTATTAAAACAAGAGAATTTAGGGGCGCCTGGGTGGCGCAGTCGGTTAAGTGTCCGGCTTCAGCCAGGTCACCATCTCGCGGTCCGTGAGTTCGAGCCCCGCGTCAGGCTCTGGGCTGATGGCTCGGAGCCTGGAGCCTGTTTCCGATTCTGTGTCTCCCTCTCTCTCTGCCCCTCCCCCGTTCATGCTCTGTCTCTCTCTGTCCCAAAAATAAATAAAAAACGTTGAAAAAAAATTAAAAAAAAAAATAAAACAAGAGAATTTAATAGGTACAGCTGTCAGAGAAACCTGAAGACAAAGAACCACAAGTGTTCCGTTGCATGTGTATTTCATTGATTTAAAAGGAATACATTTTAGATAGGTCTTTGCTATGTGCACCCAGAGAAGCTGAGTCTGTGAGATTAAAAATAAAAATAAACGTTATCACTGATTAACCATTTTCCAGGAAAATAACTAATATCAGATAATCTACTGATTCAAAGCTCAGAATGCTGAAAATCTGCACAAATAGAATAACTTTGTAAAATCGCTATTGTTATGTCTCTTTCAAACCATTGTGTGTAATTGCTATGGAAATATGAAAATGCCTCCTTTTTTTTTTTTTTTTTTTTACCTCTCAGCCAGCACATGATAACCCATTCAGTCTTTTGCAAGTTTGGTGCAAATGATGCCAGTCAAAGCATCCAATGGGACCCTCAGACATTAGTGTATTAGCCATTATCTGTTACACTTCTGGACCAAAATAACAAATAATATGTCTGGAGGTGCGGCCGTTTGCGACTGCTAGTTTCCCTGCATGGCATATGCCTAGAGAGTCTCAGATGGGAGGTGATGGCACACAACTGCGGTGGTGAGATGACTTAGCAGAACCCGTGATGATGTCCTAATGGCCTCCTGCTGGGGGGACAGGAGTAATTGTTTGTCAGGGGAGGGAACACATCTGTAAGAAGGCATCGTCTGCAAACCAAGCAGCCATGTGGAAAGGGGAAGTGAGAAATGAAGGGCTGGGAGACAACAGTGGAGAGAATGCCCAGGTTGAGACGGATGCAGGAGTGGCTATGGGGCAGGTGTGGGGCCAGGGAGGAGCTGGTTGAGTGAGATTGAAGTCACGTGCTCCAGAAAATGATGCAAACAATTATTTAAAAATGAAATGCCTGCCTGCTGAAGTTACCAGTTCCTTCTGGCAACCTTGAATCATAATGAAGATGTGAGACAGTGAAATGCTTGGGAAGAAATTCAGAGGATCGAACAGGGAGAACGCTCACATAATTGCACATTCTCTAGGACTGTTTTCAATGCTTGGAAATTCTTTTAACAGGAGTCCTTTCAATGTTATATTTTACATCCAATCGCTTCCTTTGTTCATTGCTTACCCTAGTGATCTAAAACGAACCGCTGTTTTTAAAGCTGCACTTTTAAAATCAAGGCAAAGCTATTGAATTTACATGCATTAGAAACATCAATGTCATACCATACAGTTGAAGGATACTCAGCTCTGTTTGTGGCTGCACGAACCATCTTCCATTTGATCAGAAATAAGCGAGGGCAAGTAAGCTAATTAATACTGCAGAACACTAATTCTCTCCACCTTTTTATCCTGGGTCTAAATTATGATTTTATCTAATTTCTGAGGAACTGAAATGCTCATACCAGTGGAGTCTGTCATTATTAAAATATAAATCAATGCATAAAAGCATATTGGCCTATGGGAAAGACTGTAAAAAAATTTAATGCCCTCCACAAACAGCTGTGCTCCTGACCTGGCAGTTTTTTTGTTTGCTTTCCTGACAGGCTACCAGATTGTATCTATTTTAGTACATCCAGCATATCTGAAGATGTTTCAACAACATAGATTTAAAATATGAAACTATATATCGCAGTTATCTTTATTTATTTATTTTTTTTTTAGATTTAAAATTTTTAAGGATTTAGGAGAACGATGAGGTAGAGACATCATTGATGGCATTTGTGTCATGTCACACTTCAAAAATAAACATTCAAATGGTCTCTGCCAGCTCAACTCCCTGGGGTAAAGAGATTGGCAATGATTGCTCCAATGGTGGATACCTCATGGGACACTGAGTGGGAGAAGAAAACCCACTAAATATGAAGCTTCAGGAACCTGGAAGTTGCTGAGGGAAGTAGTGTGTCATCTCTGGGGAGTGCTGTGGTCTCACGGTTCTGGTTTTGTCTCTTGAGAGTGATGTGGTCTTTGCTTCCATGGTACAGGATAAGGGTGACCCAGGGTACGTTTATTCCAACAAAATGCTAATTTCCATGGTCTGTCTCTCCATGACTACTCCATTCCCAAGTCAAGAGACACAGTGTATCCTCTGAATGAATTGTATTGGGTTCAGCTATGAATTATTTAAACCTCCCAGCCTTGGGTTAGAATGTGTAGGGGATGAAGTAGATGGCAAAGCTTGGAACCAGTGTTTCACAGAAGTGTTATCTGGCTTCTTGCCAGACCCCAGTGCCTGATGACTTATGAGTGACACTTTTATCTTGAAGTGCAGCACTGAGCCTGATGGAAAGATTAACTGGGTTACATTCAGCTCAGGAATGTTTTAAAGCCTAAATAAGCTGGACAATCCCTTTTGCATGGACTTGGTGCTGGCTCAGCAGCTTGATTTCTACCTCTGCTGTCACCTGGTCCTTCTGTTCTGTTGGGAGAAACTTTGGGGGAAGGCTGGGCTTCCTGAGTCCTACACTGTATTATATTAGCAGGTTGTCAATGTCTCACCACCTTTCCTGCAAAACGGGTACTGTTACAGAATTTGCAGACTGCACCGCCATTTCATGGATTGTTGGTACCCTCAGCAAAGCCTGTTTTTTTTTTTCACACTTTCTCACATAGGGCAGACTGGAGAAGCCATCCCAGGGAAGGTCACACAGGGTAGGTGTAGATTTTGGATGGTTGAAAGGCAAGTACTCATGTCTTGAGCTCCTCTTCTGTATCACTGTGATTTTATGTGTTGATCAATCAACTGTTCACTTGGATTCTAATAAAATCTGCCCAACTGACCTGCTATTAGTATATGAACCAATAGATGAAAATGCAAATCCTAAGGTCAATATAGTTCCATCTTCCCTAGGAATTAAAGTTAAAGAGTCTTTGGAAATTAAAACTATAAACCTGAGAAGTAGTCAAACTCAAATCCCCTCATCCTACTCATAAAGAAACCGACCACTTGTGTTTGTTGGCTTTACTCCCAGATGCCAGTGAAAATATTTGGTTGTTTCAACATATCGCAGTTATCTTTAAAATAAAATAAATTTCAGGCAAACAAACTTCCTCTCACCTCACCTCTCAAGGCTACAAATACGCTCTGCTGTTAAATATCATTAAAGACAACTCGATGTGGTTTTTACTTTATTGGTTTCGAATAGTGATAAGGGATTTTTATATGAACATGTGTGAGGCCCATGAAACTTGGAAGGTACCATGTGTATGAAAGTCTGTGCAAAAAATTGCCTGTTGTTTCTGTTACTTAGAAGACTTTCAACCATCAACAGCCATTTTTAGTCAGAGGCATCCATGATTATAATGATGGTGCTGATGTGCAGGTGAATTCCATGAGGGGAAGAAAATGCAGCAAGGTCAAGTGAAGGACGAAGGAGACCCATGCTTGTGTTATTCAAGAAAGGGTTCTAAGATTTAAGGTGACCAGTGAGGGTTTTCTCAGGATGTGGAGCCTTCAATGCTAAACTGAGAAAGTTCCAGGCAAGTTGGTACTAGGTAGTCACCCTACTAACTGTAATTTCACATGAGTCCACATGCTATAGACCCCGTCAAAATGCAAGGTAAGTTTCCATTGCCTTATAATTTCTCACATTCCAGAATCTCTGACTTTAATAGCTTACCTTCAACTAAAACTTCTTGTTCCTTTGCTGACAGCTAGTCTAATATCCATATATTTCCTCACAGTATCACTGGTCTATTTATTTCTATCTATTGATCCCATTAGAACTAATTCAATGTCCATGCTCCATGTTTCAAGATAACTTCTTCTACTGCTTTTTTTTTTCTATGTTAAAAACATCAGGAGGAATAATTCTTGTGTAATCCTGAATGACCATGTTGTTTTAAATGTAGTTGTGGTCTTGACACCCAAGGACAGAAGAGATTTGTCCTTGCCATGACAGATCATCACAAGCAAGCTATTACTTTCAGAAACAGATAGGTCTATGCTCACCGGTGGTGCATATATCATACTACAGATAAGTAAATTATATTTGCTTTATCAGGAATAAGAATCTCAAGACAGATTATAATCTATGTTGGAATTTGTAACAGCATCACCAACAAAAACAACAAACACTCTCTTCTTTCTCTCACAATCTATCAACTTTTCCTTGATTGTCATATATTTAAAAATAAAAAAGACTCTACAAAAGCAAGAGTGATCTGAGTCTACTGATAGTTTTTGCAACATACCCATTAAATTGCAGCATGATTTCTGTATGGTTAATTTTGATGTAGGTATTCAGTCACCGTAGATGGCTGAGTTTAAGCACAAGTCAACATGTAAACCTGAAGGGTGAACCCATCTGTTCTCAGACAGCAACCACAGAGCATTAGAGTGTCAAATGACTTCAGCATACACACTTGAGATGTCGGTGTAAGCAAGGATTTGTGCAAGAACTTGAAGAATCCATGAGAATAGAAATAAAACCTAAAGTTCATTCTTGGTAGAAGCACATACATGTGCACACTTAAAAAATAGCTTTCAACACACTTTGAAATATCATAAATAGGAAAACATGTAACCCACTTTTTATAAGTTCAAAGCATTCCACTAACTCTCTCAGAACTGGCAACAGATGCTTCCTTATAAGCTATGTAGTCATCTCTACTTTTGGCTGCTCTTAATCTAGATCAAGACCCTATCTTCATGTCATACGAGTGGCCTGGATGGATCACTTGTGACAGATCCACTAGCTCCAGCTCGCATTAGCTGAGGACTTTATTGCCAGATTAATCTCACTAAATACTGTTTTCATCATGTCCCTCTACACACCAATATTTTCATACTGTGCATGGAATAGAGTCCAGACTCCTTATGCGCACAATCTTATCCCAAACTACTTTCTTTGTTTTGTCCTTTTAAATAATTTCATCCATTGTGCATGTATATTACAACGTTGCAGAAATTCTGGAAAATAAACTTTCCCATGATGAATTCTCATAGACTTGCTATCTCACTTCTCTGAGCAGTAAATGAATTGCCCTAAATTGGACCTTGATATTTAAGCATTCTGGGTGTGTATGCTTTTGTCTCTATTTTCAGTCATGATAGATAACTAAATGCATAGTAAAGGCTCAGGAACAGAGCCTCATGTCTTTATCTCCCACTGCCCATCTAATTCTTTACAAATTAGCTGTATTTAGTAGATGTCAATTATTTCAAAATTTTATTTTTGTCCAATATTCTGAAGGAATGTAAATTCTGTCAGGTCATCTCCTGCAAGCATACAGATAGGTTCTCTGAAAATACCAACCACCCCCTTGCTAGCATAAAAAGTTTACCTCTTCTTATAACCCGGGACTTGATACATCAGATGAAGTAAAAAAAAATGAATAACTGTGACAGTTTTGATGGCTTTGAATATTGATTTATGTATATACTTATGAGCTATAAGATGGTCTAATTAGAATTGGGAGCTATTTTGTGGTTTGGAGCTATAGGAAAATGGTTGAAAAGTACTATTTTTATCTTAGCTAACCATTAATCTCATCAAGGCAGGAAAATAAAGTACAAATAGAGACTTGAAATGAGGTGTAAATATAAAGGCCCCACATACAGCTCAAACAAAATACACACATTCTTTTCAATTTCATGCTCTAATTTGTCCTCCTGGAAAATTTGTTAGTGGAACACGGATTTTGTCCCCATTAAAAACAGGAAACTGAGGCTAGGAGGTACTAATCACTTGCCAAGGATCATAAAGTTTAGAAATAATAGAACCAGGAGAATAAAACTATGTGTACATCAACAAATAAATGTATTAAATAAATAAGTTACTTTTCTTTTTAAAGAGTGTCACATGCCAGGAAGAATCTGGGAAGTGGTTCAGTGGATATATCATGTGACTTCCATTTATGTATTAATCACTTCAACAAATATTTATGTGCACCAGGCACTGAGGTTGACACGGGGAATCTATCAATGAAAACAATACAGTCCTTGCCTTCAAGATGCCTATGTTCTAGTGAAATATACAGGTAAAGACATTACTTGACCCATGAACCAATATTTTCCAAATGACCCATGCAGGATGTTACAAAATCATGCAAGGATAAAAGATCCATTCAAAGGGCAGGATAGACCAATGGAGAGATAGATGTGTGTGTGTGTGTGTGTGTGTGTGTGTGTGTGTGTGTGTGTGTATGTGCATAAAAAACATTACATGGGGCACCTAGGTGGCTTAGTCAGTTAGGTGTCCAACTCTTGATCTCAGCTCAGGTCTTGATCTCAGGATCATGAGTTTAAGCCCCACATTGGGCTCTGCGCTGGACATAGAGCCAACTTGAAAACAAACAAACAAACAAACAAACCCAAAAACAAGCACAAGAGACTCCTTGATATGATTTCAGATTCCCCAATGCAGCTAACCTTTTAGAAACTACCTCTTGTCTAGTTGTCTGGGTATCAGCGAATATCCATAATTATCTGAAAGGACTATTAAATTCTCCTACTGTCTCTTATTTTCTTCATACACTTCAACCACAGAAAACCTAGCTATCTTCTGTTAAGCCAAATATTAGAGAGATACACAAAAATGTCAAAAAAAAAAAAAAAAAAGAGTGGGGCATTAAAGCAGAATGTAATCACTGCACCAAAGCTGAAACACATGCCTATAGGGCCACCTGATCTTGTCTTTGGAAATCCAGAATCCTTTCTCATTCTATTCCAAAAATATTTATTGAGTTCTTACTATGACCTTGGCACTTTGCTGACAGTAGGTATAAAATGATGATAAATTAAAATTATTAATTTGTAACCCCTGGTGAACAGCTAACAAATAATGCAGATTCCAGAGTATGTTTTTCATCTTTCAAAGCTGTTTGTGTGTGAAGATGTCTTTTATCCTAAACTCCGCAGATCACAGGGTTGTAGATGTTTGGTGCCGCCCATCAGGCCGTTCTTCTAGTGTTAATGTCAACCTTCACTCGCAAATCCCAACACTCAGTATTAAGACAAGAAAATAAGAGGTAATTACAGGTCTTTTACAGCCTTACCTCCACTCACTTCTTTCAGGAGCCACTATTTCTAATGTTCTTCACCAATAGTTTGGCATGTTTTGTAAGATTCGAGCTATTCACTATTCTTTTGATCATTTTGTGCCATACCTGGATCAATACCATGTTTTTGATGACTAATCCCAAGCAGAAGCTTTCAAGCCCTGGCTTTAAGAGTTTCAAAAGATAGCAAAAATGGAAGTGCAGACAGCCTGTCATTCAACTTAATAGGCAGCCATACAAATGGAACATTGGGCCTCTCTCCCTATGGGAGCTTGCTCTCCAGTATTTAGTGTGAGGGCCACATGGCTTGGTAGCCGGAAACCTTGCCCAGTACTTGATCAGTTGACAAAGCATTTGCTGCATGGTAGCAAGACTGAGTGTTTACACTTGCAAAAGAAATTGTCTGCTGCAGGCTAAGCACAGGTACTATTCATAGGTTTTTGCCAGTTTCTCAGAGAAGACCAGGACCTACAGGGGCACCAGAGATGTTGCAGTCCCAGTCCATAGCACAGGTTAATGCTTCCTTTGTGGGTTCTGCAACTCAGATCTCATCATCTCGGTGGGCTTTAGGCCAGGAAATTTCCCTTGTCTCCTGTAGTCATGGGAAACCCGCGTCCTGACCTATCATCACTTTGGAGGTATGGACATTCTGAGTGACCCACTCCCTGTTTTGGCTTCTGAGTGACCCAGGTGAGGCATTTAGCTGGTACCACTAAGCCTACCTCCATGGGGTGACCCCCATGGCTCTTTGCATGGGAATATATTATGGTCAAATCTCAATCTTAGATAAGTGAAACATTGCCATTTATTAATCATGGCTAATAAGAGGGTCACAATCCCCAAAGTAATTGCAGCCAGGGACAGGCTTTGCAAGTGAGTTTGACATTTAATTTAAGAGATTGGCTGCTAATACCTATAACAACTTAGATGAATCACAAAGGCATTAGGCTGAGTAAAGGAAGGCATTTTCAGAAGGTTATATACTATTAGGTTCCATTTTTATACCATTCTCAAAAAGACAAAACTATAGAGATGGACAAAAAAAATCACTGGTTATTAGGGGATGGGGTGGGGAAAGGAGTGACTCTAAATTGATAGGAGAGACTTCTGGGGGTAATGAAACTCTTCTGTATCCTGACCATAGTAGTGGTTACATGTACCTGTACATGTGTTAAAATTTCTTAGGACTATGCAACAAAACAATAACAGCATCAAACAAGTGAGTGCATGTGACCATTGGTGAAATTTGAATAAGGTCTGTAGTTTGGTTAATACTATTGCAGTAATATCAATTTATTTATTTTGGTAATTCTATTATCAGCTAAGATGATATCCGTTGGGGAAGCTGGATGAAGGGTAACCAAAAATTCTCTGTACTATTTTTGCAACTTCCATGAAAGCCTAAAATTATTTTTAAAAAGTTTTTTTAAAAGTAGGAAATAGTAAGTACATTAGCAAGAGCCTCATTTTCAGTGGTTCACTATGTGTGGTCTTATTTTTCTAGATGAAAATATGATCAATACAACTCGATAAAAAGAAGTGACTTACAAGGACATGGTTATCTTGTAGAATTGTGAAGAATAATCTTCTGGCTTTGCCTGCACTATTTTGGGCATGGTCTTTGAGACACAGCCATTATGACATAGCTGATAGTAAAACGTTCTGTTGTCATTTCTGCCCACAGTTTGAGTCTTTTCCATTATCTAGCTGAATTCCTATGCCTGAGTGTCAGACTTAAAGATCCCATTGCCCAAGAGACACCTCTTAAAGTCTACCTGGTGAAAACATCACCAATCATTAGTATTCTGCCACACCATCTCTTCCTTCCTACCACTGCAACTATACTTTTCTACTGCTTTTCCCTACCTCAGTTGGTAGGGAACAGACTCACACAATCCTGTGAGTCATCCTCAACAGTTCTTTATTCCCAACATCCAGTGTGAACTAAGTTCCTCTAATTATATCTCTTAGATACATGCTGAATCTCGCCCTTCATTACACTGCCACTTCCTCAAGGCACTTCCTCAACTGTCCCATTTTGAAGTTATTTTTTTATTATTATTATTTATTTTGAGAGAGAAAGAGAGAGCAAGCATGGAAGGGGCAGAGAGACAGGGAATGGAGAGAATCCCAAGCAGGGTCTGTGCTGTCAGGCAGAGCCCCACGTGGGGCTTGACCTCACAAATTGTGAAATCATGACCCGAGCTGAGATCAAGAGTTGCTTAAGCCATCCAGGCACCCCTCAACTGTCCTATTTTAAAAGCCTGTGACTAGGATCTTTAATGGCAACTACATAACACTCAAGTGTATCAGGGTGGTCTTTGAACATGCAGATCTGATTCCACTCTTCAGAACCCTATTGCCCACTAAATTCTAGCCTGCCTTGTATAGAAGACAGTCCCTCAAAAATCCATCCCTCACCCACCTCTGTAGCCTAACATCTCATCACTTCCCTTTTGAAATGTATGCTTCAAAAACACTCAACTACTTCAAGGGAAACTTGTAGTTCCCTTTCACAGACTGTTTCCTCTGCACCAAACTCTCTTCTTAACCTTTTCCCCAGAACTCCTATTTATTTCCCAAAACCTGGCATGGTCACAATTTTCTCTGAAATCCTACCATTAGAATTAATTATCCCTTCAATACCTTGTATATATTTCTATTACTAAACATATACATATATTTTGATATATTTTGATATAAATTTATATTTATATATTATATATAAGTATATATAAATTATACATAATATATGTAAATATAATTTTATATACAAATATATATTTATATGTTATATATAAATACATATATAATATGTGTAAATATAAGTTTATATCTAACTATATTTATATATTATATATAAGTATATATAAATTATACATAATATATGTAAATATCAATTTTTATATATTTTTTCACATACCTATCTCCTCTGTCTGTGAACTCTGAATCTAACCATGCCTTTTCAGCTTCATACTCCTGGTGCCCAGCATACAATATAGTAGGTCTTAGTAAATGGATTGTTGAATAAATAAATGATTAATGAATAAATCAATGTTAAGCCTTGTACTTAACAGTGATATAAAAGAAAGCTGAATAATAAAGTTCTTAATATCTGATGCACTCTAACTTAGAGAACTTGTTTGTCTATTGCTTTTTTATAATGAAACACATACATAATAAAATAAGCCATACTGCTTTATAGTTGTTAAGCTGGAGTTATTAAACTCTAGTTCTCTAGAAAAGAGGAACATTGTCAGCGTCTGTCAGGACTGTCTTCTATACAAGGCAGGCTAGAATTTAGTAGGCAATTTATGTAGTAAAAGGACTTTACCCAAAATAAGAATGTTAGCTACCCAACCTAGATGTTCGTTGGGTTGCATCTGTTTTGAGGTCACATTTGCCTTCAGCCCATCCCTGTGGCAGAGAAATGAAACACGACGTGCTGATAATGAATCAATAATATGTTGATACTGTGCATGGGGATTAATCAAGAGCACTCATTCTCTTTCAGGACAATTTCAAGCTGCCAGTAATCAGCAGAGCCATGCAAGCTGGAGAGCAAGCCAAGCACACACTTGACAGGGACAATCAAGCTGTACTTATGGATCTCCACAGTGAAATTCAGAAAAGGCCTTCCGGTCCCCAAGGCTGAAATGCACACAACCTTAGGTTAAATACCAATCCCCTCATTTTTTTCTTTGGGTCAGCCAGTGCACATCCAAATTACTTAACCTTGAGTTGCTTCTTTTGTAATAGAGACACTAACTTACCTTTTCCTTTATACTTGAGAGGAATATCTAATTAAAATAAAGATTTTCCCCTTCATTTAGATATAAATGCTTAATTCTTGCAGCTGACCATTTTATCACTTCTTGCATCCTCATTATATATAGAGTAAATATCAACTTCATAGAATAGAGTAAACCATTACAGCTCTGATTAAAGTGACCCTAACAATCTGGTGTTGATTGCCTCCTTCAGGGAGAATTCATTGATAAATAATAATATGAGGACACAAAAGATGCTGTTTTAGCTGCTTTTATGAAAAACAATACTTAGAAGTAACACAATATAAAAACTGATAAAAAACCATTTGTTCCTATTTTCATTTTCCCACTCAAAATTATATGAAGATACAGCATTCATTCTATTACACATGAAAAATAGAAAACAAAATAAGTTAAGGGAGTGTCCCATTGTCACCAAGTTAGCTGTGTCCAGAATGTTAATTCAGTTCAACTACCTGTGTTCACAGAACGTATCTGCATCTCCCTGGACTTTACGACTACTACCCTCCAGACCTAATTCCATATCTGGACAGACAGTGCTCTTACGCAATACCACATGTTCCCTTGGCATGAAACCATGGATTGCACAAACCTCTGATCCCTGCCAGAAAAGTCTTCCAGTCTCAGTCTCTCCTATCCTATATTGTAGCAAATAAAATTCCTGTTGAATATTTACCAGATGTGCAAGACATCTTTCACATTACCTTATAGGTCCATTTTTTTCACACATCTCCACCCTACTCCACCCTACTCCACTCCTGCCCCAAGAAGCTAAAGAATATGGGTTGCATTAAGGCACAACTTTATCTTCTGGATTCTGGTTAGATTCAGCCAATTGGGAGCACCCAGAGGGGATGGGAAAAGGAAAGTAAAGTCATGATATTCATTCCTGAGGGTCAACTCCCTCTACCCGAGATCACGGCACCTACTGGGTGCCCTCTCTGTAGGTAATAGACACCTACTGTTACAGGCTACACTGTCAGGTGTGGTTTCTTGATATCATTCTCACACCTTTGTAAGAGGTTCCTTTACAACTAATTCCCCTCCAACTATCCATTTTCTCATTTGGATCCAAACTACTGCATGAAAGGAATAAAAAGAAGGAGTAGCATATAAAGCATTGGACATATCAAATAATGTGTGGTCTCCTCATCTCTCCCTCACCTCTATTCCTGCCTCATTTTCCAAAATCACGTTTAATGGCAATGCATAAGCATACAAACTTTCTTGTCAAAGCACTGTGACATTCTTCTTACTAAAATGTTGTTTAAAAATACATATCACTTAACTTTAGCACTAAATGATCACATATGCATCATGTCATATGTTACATTTGCAGAGCACATGAAGTGGTTTTTCTTAGGTCCTTTGTGATAACCCTTATCTCCTTAAAATGTAGAAATGCTCAAGAGAAACATTTGATATGCTACTGCCTAACTGAACATATTCTTACTGAAGATGCTGATATTCTTTCTATATGTGTCCAATAATTCTCTAATTAGTTTAAAAACTGATTGATAGCATACAGTTGGACCAGTCTACTGAGAAAGGACATTATCTTCTCCCTAACTTTGAAAATTATATTTCACAAACCTTCACATACGAATGAGCTCATGATTGAGTACAATTTTCAAAAAAAAAAATTCAAAACATGACTCTCATAATAAATATAAAATGAACACATATCAAAGATTTAATTAATTAAACAATTAATGAAAGAACCAGTAAGATGGAAAACTAGTTCAAAGGAGATTTTGATAAAGAGAAACAAATAATGACAAAGACACTCTCTCCTTAATCTGATCCCCATCAAGCCCCTCTCAGACCTCTAGGACTTGACCTTGGGCTTTAGTATTCTTTGTGAACAGGCCTGTATCACCTATTGCAGGAAGAATTTTGCCAAGTCAGTTTAGAAGGAGCTGCTACCCTCAATATTTGATCACCCACAAAACCTGATCAAATTCCATACCTTCTTACCCCTATAATATCTGATCTCCCCTAGCCTGTTTTCAGCAGAAAACCTCCCCACTAGTTTTGATACCTCCTCTTGGTAATTTTCTATCCACTGACACCCCCACCCTGTTCTTTGGCTGTAAATCCCCTCTTTTCCTTATGTTCAGAATTGAGCCCAATCTCTGTCTCCCCTATTGCAAAGTGCCATTGCACCAGTACTCTGAATAAAATCTTCCTTACTGTTTTTTAACAAGTATCAGAATGATATTTCAAAATAGTCAAAGGAATGCTAAAATGGATTTGCTAATAAGATACAAAACTGCGTAAAATCTTATAGAGAAATAAAACTATAACATTTAGCACCATCTTTTCTCCTAGCTAGAAACACACAAGTTAACATGCAAATGGAAAATAGTAAAAAATGATGAAGTAGCAAATGCATAAGTCAATACAGGTGTATTCTCCTTTAAAATTTTTTTAATGTTTATTTATTTTTGAGAGAGAGAGAGAAAGAGAGAGAGATTGAGAGGATGTGATCGGGGGAGGGGCAGAGGAGAGAGAGAGAGACACAGAATCCAAAGATGAGCTGTTAGCACAGAGCCTGATGTGGGGCTCGAACTCACAGGCCACGAGATCATGACCTGAGCCCAAATCATACCCTTAACCGACTGAGCCACCCAGGTGTCCCAGGTGTATTCTCTTTTAACATTAAATAATTCTCAGATGAGTCCACTAAACAATGCCATTGAAAAGTCATTCAGTCATCCTCTATTTGTAAGTTTTATAAGTTTTGGACAACTTTCTTTATGGGACATGAAGTTGAGCTAGATGAGGTCATTAGTAAGCCTATATGCCATTCTCCAAATTTTTCATTTACTGAAATCAAAATGAAGGCAAAATCCTACAGAAGTATATCATAGCAAAATCTCCATTGATATTTTATTAAAAATAAAGAAGTGACTTTCTGTAACTTAGGATTCCTTGTGGTCTTCGACTTCTCTATCTTTCTCAGGTCAGAATGAGCCATGTAAGTGAAGTTCATGAGATTCCTCCTCTTTTAAATAATTTTAATCAGCTTCTTTTATATATACTTTTATAGGTAACTAAATTATCAGAGCATAAAGCTGTTTTTCTATCTGTGCTGATGCTGCAACTCTCCTCACATGTGGAAAACTAAATTTTTAAACAATTTATTCCACTAGATGCAGACTTTAAAACTACCATTTGCTTCTAGAAAGGGTTTTAAGGTTCCTTCTAACTGAGACTATTCCACAAAGTTTCCAAATATTTTCCTCTTTGGAGTATTTTTGAACACTTTTTAACATTATAGGACAAATTAGTTTATAAATAACAGAATTTTTCCTCAAAAAGAAAGGTAATAAAACTTAAGAGAATGTAAATAACAAAACTTATAAGGGTGAAAAATAAGGAAAAATATAGCTACAATAATGCTTAACCATATGCCAGAACAGTTAGGCCCATTACATACCATAATAGTTTGTCTTCACACCAGCTCCGCAACCTATGGCTTCATGAGGTAAATAGCAGCAAACCCAAACTCACACAGCTAACGAGTATGTATCAGGATGTGAATTACTATCCAACACTTTCCACCTCACAAGGCTGCCTTCTTAAGAAAGAATATATTCTCTATTTTTGTGACTGTCACACATCTGCCTTTATAGTGAGCAGCAGGTGGGACACTTCCAGCAATAGTAAAAAAATTAATTTACTTAAAGCAGGGATCAGTGAAGCCACCTGACTGGAACCCTTGGGCGCTCGTAACATAGATGCTGCCCCAGAGCAGCAGGAAGAGGACTCCAAAGCCAAGGAAGAACAAGGCCACCAAGGAGATGAGGAGCTCTTTGTAGATACCCCAAGTGTACTGGGTGGATGTAGCCTAAGAAACGAAGAACCAGGAGTTAAAGAACATACCAGTAGCCAGCAGCACCATGGTCAGATCGGGAAGACAGCTGGATTAACTGGCGGGTGTATCTCCTCATGGTCTCTGTCTCCATTTTGCCAGGTACAGGGTAATCCACTGCTCCGCCACTGGAATAACACATCGGCAGGATATAGTCTATGTTTTATAGCTACAAATTACAGTGGCACTAAAACAAAACAACCAATCAATTTAATCAATTTATGAATATCCATTGATTCTCAAGCATAACGCCTTCTCTGCCTTGTTGATTCTGGAAATAATTTCTTCCTAGAGATAAAATCAAAATATGCTATGCTATTTCCTCAACATTAGAAAGAAAACTGAACACACTTTTCCATATCTTTCTTTTTAAAGATGAAACGCTTCATGAATTTGCATGTCATTCTTGCACAGGGGCCAAGCTGATAATTTTCTATTATTCCAATTTTGGTAAATGTGCTATCAAACAAACACCATATCTTCTTGATTTTTTAACCAATACTTCATTAAAAATGTGAATGTAACAAAAAGAACAAACTTAAAACACTCTGCCTTGCAAAAAGGAAGCTCTTTGTTTCTTCTAAAATTTTGATGTCAAATCTAAAATGTTTTTGCTTTCCTGCAAAAGCATGCTTTTTCTCAGTTTTCACCTGCTGTGAGAATTATTCCTACATTATAATTAGTTCAGATAAATGAATGGCAAGATTGCTCTTCAGATTTTACTTTTTAAAGCTCATTTACATGATGGTCTATGATGACATGGTTATTAACAGTTTTTGGGCAATTAATTAAGGTAGTTGGTAGAGTTGTTAGCACAAAATGAAACTAAGAGGTTGTTTTAGTAAATCCTTCTGCTCAGGAGACATGATAGTGGCCATTAATCCACACTAACTAAATGAATAGTGCTGTTCTTTCTCTCACCCTCCTCTCTTTGGTAGGCACTGTATTATTTAGCAGATCTTTTTTACATTTAAAGTGTGAAGTCTTGGTATCCTTCAAACTACTGTCACATCCTTCTTCCCTCTTCTCCCCAAGCTATGAGGCATTGAGTCTGTACTGGCTGTTTTCTCTTTCTCAAGGAACTCTTTCTTTCATCTCGTTACAGGCTCCACCAGACAGAAGCATAGTACAGTCAAAACCCCAGTGGTAGTTTATGAGAAAAAAGGGATGCCTTTCTGAGGTTCAAGATTTCTCTACTTCCTTATATAGTCTCCTCCTCTTTTCCAGATATTCATCTAGGATTTTCCAGCATCAGTTCGTATTTCCTCTCTGGGACCCAGCTCGTGGCTGTTAGGGGGGCCTGAGTCTAGTAGTACTGTACAATATGTGTTAATGGAAGTGACAGATGGACTTTCCAGGTGAGCCAGTACAGGCCAGTGCTCAGCTTTTCATTCTCTCCTCTTGCCTGCCATAGCACTCCTGGAAAAGCCACAAGTCTGCTGCGGTACCACAAGTATCACAAACAAGGACATTTGTCCGAAAGCGTCACCAGACTCACAGAGGGCTTTGCCTTAGTTAGAAATAAAAGTTGCTGTGTTAAGCCACTAAGATTATTTAACATTATAGCACAATTAGTTTAATACAATGCCCCTTGAAAAGAACTTGAAGCAGGAAACCCTGAGACTGGTGCCTTCTTGGCTTATTTATTCAGGAGATCCTTACCTACTTGTGTTTCTAACTCACAACACCGTGCAATGCGCCTTCAAAGATTCATTGCAATTCAGATAAATGGCAACAAATTTGTTTCAGCTTTATTGAGGAATAATTGACAAAATTGTAAGATATTTATTTTTTTTAATTTTTTAAAACATTTATTTATTTTTGAGAGACAGAGCATGAGTGGGGGAGAAGCAGAGAGAGAAGGAGACACAGAATCTGAAGCATGCTCCAGACTCTGAGCTGTCAGCACAGAGCCCAATGCAGGGCAAGAACCCATGAACCGTGAGATCGTGACCTGAGCCGAAGTCAGACGTGTAACCAACTGAGCCACCCAGGTGCCCCAAAAGTTGTTTAAGATATTTAAAGTGCACTCTTTAAATTTCAGGGGCACCTGGGTGGCTCAGCATTAAGAGTCCCCACTTGAGCTCAGGTCATGATTGCACGGATTGTGAGTTTGATCCCCATGTCAGGTTCTGTGCTGGCAGCTCAGAGCCTGGAGCCTGCTTCAGATTCTGTCTCCTTACTTCTCTGCCACTCCCCCAATTGTGCTTTGTCTTTCTCTCTCAAAAAAAGAATAAACATTCAACAAAATTTTAAATTTCAACAAAAACTTATACATAGCAAATTTAAAGTACAGAAAAACATATTATTTTAAAAACAGATTGTAGTGGGGTGCCTGGGTGGTTCAGTCCAATGAGTATCCAACTCTTGATTTCAGTTCAGGTCATGATCCCAGGGTGGTGGGATCAAACTCTGTGTTGGGATCCATGCTGAGCATGGAGCCTGCTTGGGATTCTCTCTCTCACTCTCTCTACCCCTGCTCTCTGTCTCTCTCTCTCTAAATATTTTTTTTTTTAATTTTAAAAAGTAAATAGGCTGTAGTTTTACCTGGCTGTACCAATAGAGCAGAAGAAATTTCTTTTAAAGAAACAACAGCTTTTGTTTGAAAATAAACAACTTCAGGGCCCTTTTTGTTATGAATGCCAAGTTCCCACCCCCAAACTCTCTCACACACAAACACACACCCAAACAGACAGCATTTGGATGGAAGATGTCTAAATTACTCTAGTTAAAGTAATTCTACTTTGAATGTCCCTTCAATAGAACCCTGGATTGGGGAAACAACCCTGGATACCCTGGATTGGTTACAGGAAGGGAGTTTGTGACAGAGACATAAGTTCAGTGAGAAGACTGCAGGAGACAGTCTGGGTGGAGACAAGGAATGAGGAATATTAGAAGGGTAGGTTCATCTGCAAGGGCTCTGTTTACATTGTTGCCTATTCTCTACCAGAGTATGATCCCCTCAGTGGTCCACAAACTTTCGGACTCTGTTTGTATTAAAACATTGGATATAGCTTTTAAAAACCTAATATCCATTGAAAGTTTCCATGATGTACATGCTTTTGTTGGTAGTGGACGGTTATTGTTTGCCCTGTCCAGGCTCTGTTTTCTGAGAGATATGCAAGCTAGAATACCTTGGATGAATTTTTAGATTGCGTATGAATAATAAACAAAGAGGCACTGAAGACTACAGCCACTCTGAACCTCTTAACCTTCCCATTCCACCTCTCCAGAGGTTTATGAATGAATAATTTTTAATTAATTACTCAATCAGTGAACCTTCCAAGAATCAGTTCTAATTTTCTTCCACTAAAAAAAAAGAACAGTAAAGGGAAGAAAAGAAAAAGGAAGAAAGAAAGAAACCTGTTACCACTACAGGTAAATTGATGCAGTGTCAGGAAATACGAAGGACCAACAGAGGAGAAAATGGGCTTAAAACAGGTTTGGGAAAATGATTATGATTGAATTCCTCCTTGTCCTAAGTCTGTGTGTCACATGACTACAGAATCTCAGACAGCTCAAAATTAAACCACTAATATTAAGCTGTACACCTTTCTTCTCGTGTAGGAGTTAGTCATCCATGTATCTTTAATTCTCTTTTAACATCTTCAATGGACTTTTTGTCAGAGGCAACACAGGAAAAAACAGACAGAAGGAAAGAAAAAAAATCTTAGAAAGAACATAGTGTGGTTAGAAATTTTTGTCTTGTAGTGGGCATGACCTAAGTAACATACAGTGTAAATCAGCCAAGCATTTGTGGCCTGAAAATGTTATAGAATTTCAAGGTCTCTTCCCGGAAAGTTGAGGTTTGGACAGTTCAGCTACATCTCGGTAACCTCTTGTACTGTAGTTGGGCTGTGCTGCATAAACAGCCGCTTATTGTTATATTTAAGATATTCTCTAAATATTTTCAATTGACAACTGGCCTGTGATATTTCATAAAATCAAGTATACTTTGAAAATATTTCACATTAATATTTACTTTCAGCTGCATTATCTTCAAATATCAATAGTAAATAAAAGCATCAATACTTTATAAAAGGGTAATCTGCACAATAAGAATCCTTTCTTTTACAATAAAATTCTCAGATATATAGAAAAAAGTCTGCCTTATACCGTCCGATACTACCTCCCAAACCAGATCAGTTCATAAAATCCTTCTCTTTTTATCGGTATTTCTATTCAAATATACACACAAACCAAATGAATTTAGTTTACATGAAAATTGTTTTAAATCATGAATTATTGACACAATATACTTGTACTTTATGTGAGATGTTTTCACTAGAGAAAAAATATTTATGGTTATACTATGCAAAAATTGATTTTTTTCTCAATTCCCAGTCACGTTTTACTCTTCTAAATTTCATCACTTTAATATTTGGCATTTCTGTGGCCTAAAAAGACTAGAAGCATTTAAGATTTAATGAAGAGCTATTTACCTCTTAAATCTTCTTCCCTTGAGTAATGAAATAATTACCCTCCCATAATCATGGAAACGTGAAACTTGAATCTCAAATTGAGCTGTTGTGAGAAGGGTTAGTGATGCTGCATAGGTGATCACCATGGTAACATTGGAAATGGCACCGATGTCAAGCCAAGAGCACGGTATTTCTATTCCCACAAGAGCCCGACCAGGGACTGGAGATGAACTCTTGCATGGTCTCAGGAAAATGACTGAAAGCTAACATTTGCTGGGTTTCCCACTGGAGTATACACATCACCATTTTATATCATTCTCAGAGGAAGATGATTTTAAAATACAACAACGTATTCTCAATAGTTTTAATTAAAATTGCTTTGTAATGTTATATCATTATGGTACGTGTGTGTGTGTGTGTGTGTGTGTGTGTGTATGAACTTGCTGTACATTCAAACGAAGCCTAGCCCTAAGGAAGAACATGAAGATGTTAGGAAGGGAATTCACTAAAGCTTTATTCACATAATGGAGATAATTAAATAATTAGACATTCTTTAAAATATCAGAACAAGTTAACTCATTTTTAGCAGGATGGATTAGGAAGGTGTTTTATAAATCCTAAGGAGAATATGATTTACTTTGAACTGAAGAGGAATCATTGTGTCACTTTGGCCCTGGTGTGTGTATGTGTGCACTTTGTGTGTGTAAAACACATCTTATTTTAATCTCAGGGAATACAGGAAACACTGAATTGGACTGAATAGAGAAAAGACAAGTCAATGCTAATTAAAAACTAATATAAAATATGTATATAACATTTAGCATCATAATTTTCAAGTATATATAGTAACTTAAATTGGGATTACTTACAGTTCTTTGAAGAGAAAGAGCTCATACAATAAGTACATAATTACTATTTGTAATTAGCATACTAAATATTTGTACACAACTATGTGCTGGTAAAGTGCTTCAAAACAGTTTGTTCAACTAAGTAAATACACATTGCCCTTATAATCTTGCTTATGTTTTCTTTACTATTATTAAATAAATATTTTAATAATGTATAATTTATGCATTTATAATGTAATAACATATGTAAATGTAAAACAACATACAACAAATACAATAATACATATTTACCACAGCCATTGAAAAGCCCATCTCACCAATTCATTGATTCATACAATCAGTCAACAAATCATTGTTAAGAGCCTACCATGATGCACTGTGCTACATGTTGCAGATATAAAAAAAAAGTGAAAATAAGCACAGTAGTCTTGGAGTTTAAAGGTCCACTGGTGAAAGCAATAATCAAATATTTACACAAATAAATGTTAAAATCACAATTGTTGCAAGTTTTTATCAAGTAAAAGTACATGGTGGTCCATAAACTCCTATAGGAGAGAGATGTGACTCCTGAGAAGAGATCAGAACAAACTTCCCTAAGGAAGTGAAGCTGAGATGGAACGTACATACAGGAACGTGCTATGATCCTCCATATTCTAGAGTAAAATTTCTGACCCCTACGGTAATGGTATTAATTCACGTATCTTTCTACTAGTGAGTCTGAACATTTTCCTATAGGCTTTTTTAATGAGCTGAATGTCACAAATTACTGTGTTATCTTTCTGACAACATCTTCATTCATCTACCTGGGCCAGTACTTCTTTTGCAGACTTAGTAGAAAGGTGTAAAGAACACTGCCTCATGAAATTCAATGCTTGCTGATTATTCCACAGATGTGTGTTATTTACCTACAGCTGTGGATTGAATTGTGTGCCTTCACAACAGATATGTTGAATTCCTAACCCCCAATACCTCATAACGTGCCCTTAATAGGAAATTGGGGCATTGCAGGTATACTAAGGTAAGAAGACATCATACTTGTGTGCAATCCAACCTGTATCCCTTGTAAAGACAAAACAACACACAAGGAGAACATCATGTGATGAGGAAGGTGGAGACTGGAGTTATGCAGCTGCAAACCAAGGAATGACAAAGATTTGTTGGCAAACTACTAGAAGCTGGGAAGAGGCAAAGAAGGATGTCCTATTAGCTCTCAGAGGGAGTTCAGCCTTGACAATACCTTGATTTTGGACTTCTTTTCTCTAGAACTGTGAAACAATACATTTCTGTAGTTTTAAGCTGCCCAGTTTGTGGTACTTCATTACAAGAACCCTAAAGAACTAATACCACCAGGCACTATTCTATGCACTTACTAAATTGAGTGACATTACAAGGATTGTGATGACATAAAAAGTATGCTACTGGGACACCTAAGTGGCTCAATAAGTTGAGTGTCCAACTTCGGTTCAGGTCATGATCTCATGGTTCGTGAGTTCAAGCCCCATAGCTGGCTGTCTGCTGTCAGCAGGAGCCTGCTTTAGATCTTCTGTCCTCCATTCTCTCTGCCCCTCCCCCACTGCTTCTCTCCCTTCCCCACACTCAAAAATAAACTTTAAAAAAAAGTATACTCCTTACCTCACAAGGGCTTCCAATAGATATGAATTTATTTACTTGAGGATAATGAAGAACATATTACTTTTTTATGTTTATTTTTTAAGAGAGAGACAGACAGAGAGAGAGAGAGAGACAGAGAGAGACAGAGAGAGAGAGAGAGAGAGAGAGCAAGCAGGGGAAGGCCAGAGAGAGAGGGAGACACAGAATCTGATCTGTCAGCACAGAGCCTGACCCAGGGCTTGAACCCACAGACCTCGAGATCATGACCTGAGCCAAAGTCAGACACTTAACCAACTGAGTCACCCAGATGCCCAAGAACATATTACTTTTTGATGAATATGTGGTAGAAATCACAAATAGTTGCATAATATAACAAATGAGGAGATACTTGAATTTAAAGGGAGTACAGAGACTCTATGGGGCACACATCTTCAAATCTTCTCATGTAAACGAGAATTGATGTCCCAAACAGAACTTAGTCTCTCTCATGAGAGATGAACAGAATTAAAGCAGAATTTCTGATCGCATCAACACCAAAAAAAAATCATGTACAATTAAAGGCGTCCATACACACATACATAGAGGTTTAGTCAATTACAAATTCCCCTGCTTCTAGAGATTGAGGTCAAACACTCTAGGTTGTATGAATAATGGTGTAGTAATTTAATTGCTAATTTCATTGTAACATATATTAAAATAATAGACTATAATGGAATGGTATGGGAGTAGACATAATAAAATGCAGTAATTTATAATGTAAATAAAGGCAGTGAGTGGCATACACAATGGGCCAAATTCTGCTCTTGGGGCAACACACAAGGGTCTTATTAACTTTAGAATTAGCTGTGTTCACTCATATGAATAAGATGATTCTCAAAAGCAGTCTTTTTTTCCTCAATGAACTATCTGATGGAGATTTATATTTTTTATATAAATCATATGAAATGTGTGTATATATATATATATATGTTTATATGTATATAAATTTTGTCCTAGTCATGTTTGAAATTAGTGAGTTAGTTCATATCCATTAGCTTCATTTTTTTCATTGGCTTTTGTGATAGATTAAAAAAAAAAATGACCACAAATCCCTCTTCTCTCTCTATGCATACCCTTTGCAATGTGGCTTTATAGCTTTTCCCATCAAAAAGTGAAGACTTTTGGAGTGTTTGGGTGGCTCAGTCAGTTAAGCGTTCGACTTCAGCTCAGGTCATGATATCACGGTTGGTGAGTTTGGGTCTACATGGGGCTCTGTGCTGACAGCTAGAAGCCTGGATCCTGCTTCGGATTCTGTCTCCCTCTCTCTGCCCCTCCTTGCTTATACACTGTGTGTGTGTGTCTCTCTCTCTCTCAATAATAAAGAAACATTTAAAAAAAATTTTTTTAAGTGAAGACTTTTTTTTCACCTCTTGCATCTGAGCTTGGCCTTATAACTTGCTCTGGTCAATGGAATGTTAGAGACACATGAATAGTGTTTGCTTATTGAAGATTGCCCTTTTTGCTGTGAGGAAACCTTCTGCCACCATACGAACAAGCCTAGACTAGCCTACTGAAGGTTGGGAGACCATTTGTAGAGAAAATCCCCAGAATCCTAGCCATTCCTGTTGAGGAACTAGATCATCCAGACCCAAGCTGGGACCCTAAAAATGCCTAGCCAACCCACAATAGTACGAGAAACAATTTTTATTTTTTAGCTGCTTAGTATTGGGGTTGGTTATACAGCAAAGGCTAACATACATGCTCTAAAAATCACTAGTTGTGATACTATCAGAATGCCTACTATGTATATATGCATGTGTCCTAAGCACTTTGCAGATATTAACCCATTTAATACAACAACTCTGTGAAGTAGCAGTTGTATTATTATAATAACCCCCATTTTGCAGATATGGAGACTGAGGTTGTACAGGTAGTAAGTAGAGGAGCCAAGATGCAAATCCAACCAGTTTTGTCTCAGAGTCCATCCTGTTATCCACCTTTAATGTATAGCTTATATAGCAATTAACAAAATAAGAAGTACAAATCTCTAATGAAATTTTGGAATGCTATACCTTCACTACCAACTAAATAAATGTATGATGAAATAAGATACTTTTTCATTTTAACATTTGGCATAGTTATTCTATAACAATAATATCTAGAGTTTGAATAACTTCCTTGAAAAATGAATTACCATACACTATTCTTGGGAAATTATTTCATGTAATAATTCACTTCTGGAGATATACATATCTTGGAAATAACTGAAATACAAGAATGCTCCTTAAAATATCATTCAGAATAGAAATTGGAAACAATCTAAATTTCTAACAATGGGTGAATTACTAAGTAAATCTTGGCACAGGGAATATAATGCAATTATGAAAATGTTGGATATGCAATGCTTTTAGTAAGGAGAGGAAATACTTAAGGGATAATGGCAAGTAGAAAAAATAGAATGTGGAATTATATATTTATTAACATTAAACCATGAAAATATACAGAGAAGAAAGGCAGGAAGGATGTTAAAATATTAACAGGTTTACCTCTAGATGTAAGATTAGGGATGACTTTTTAAAATCCTTAATTCTATTTTGTTGTTATTTCTCAAATATGGAGATCCTTTTGTTTCCTTTGTACGATACAGCTCTGCAGTTCCAGAAGGTATTAGAACTTTCCTATCTAATAGAGCAGGATGGAGATCAAGGGAGAGGCTATAGTTACTCCTTGCTGACCCAGGAATTTTGCTGTGAACTTGGGCAGGTTAACATGACTGAGCCCTGAACTGGTTGGATTGGTAAAATGCAAACCCAGAGCCAGGCCTTTTCTCTCCAGCTTGCTACTCTGCTTAAAGACGGAAAATAGATGCTTCAACCCCCTGGTCCTGGGTCTCAGACAGCCCATGGCTCCAGGCTCTGTTACAGGGAGAAGCAGCCCCTAATTACCTGAATCTCATTCCTTATGCCAGATGTTCCCAGCAATAGGTAATAAATAAATGAATTAATGTTTCAAAAAGGAGGGAACCCGTTCTGAGGGGTAAAACATGTGAGGAAGTCATCTATTCCCCATGACTGCTCTTTAGGCTGAGGACTGTAATATATGGAAGAACTGAGCACCATGAACTCCTTTAACCTAGGAATGGGGTCCTTTGCATGCTCTGCATGCTATAATTGGGGTTAAGCAGCTGAGATCTTTCTCCACCTTAACCCTAAAACCATATGACTAATTTCACTCATTATTAACCAATTCTCTAGAACCCTTTGAGGAATGCTTTGTAATTTCTTTCCTATTTAGAGAAGTACTTCTTCCTCGAGGATACCGCTCTGGTGACTTTTTTTGGGTTCCTCTCAATTAGATACTACAACTCTAAAACCTTGAGGAACATTCATGTAGTCTCATGACTTATCTTCAACAGAACCACAGCAGGGCGCACCAGAGCGTGTCACTGAAGGCCCAGTCAACAATCAGGCCTGGTACATGCCTTGCATCCCAGGTGTGGAAAGGCATTCCAAGCCCAGCTGATTACTGACCTTTCCCCTTTCCTGCTTTCCCTGGATATCCCAAGCCAGGCAGGCTTGAGGCCTCTGGTGAACCAGGAGCTTCCCTAATCTGGGATTCGAGGGCCAAGTTCTTGCTGGGCACAAAGGAGCTGGAGCCAGAAAACTTACTGGACTTGGACAAGGGGAGAACTGGTATGTCTACTCAATGTCCAAGTCAGTTTAGTCAATTTCATTTAGATTCTAGAGACAGGAGATGTATTAAGAAAGACTCTACTTATAAACTTAGGAGGCTATCAGGGGCTTGCTCACTAACTAGAGTTATCCCAGGTAGGAGCTGCTCAAGGTTACGTTACTAAGGCCCACACATGTCTCTAGCCTCCAGGGACTCTGGCCTGTATGGAGACTTAGACTCCTTGAAAGAGAAGGTTCAGAGCAAAGGCCATCTCCACAAGTACAGCAGCTCTGCCTTTCCTTTAGCACTGGGAGTAAGCCAACAGGCCAACAGCACCTGCTCCCAATGTCATTCTGGCTTCTGAAGGCACTGTCTTAAAGAGGCAGGTCCTCCTCCTGTACAGAGAGGAGCCCTTGTCACCTGCCTTGGTCATGTCTCATCATCTTGGTACTCTTCAATGATACATAGCTGCTAATGTCATAATACATCATTAGAATGCATTTTCTCGATAGATAATAAGCTCTCCCAGGAGAATGTGAGCTCTTTTGCTTTATTTATTTTCAGTTTATTTATTTATTTTTTGAGGCAGAGAGAGAGAGCGTGCATGCATGTAAGCAGGGGAGGGGCAGAGAGAGGGAGAGAGAAAATCCCAAGCAGGCATCAGCACAGAGACCCACATGGGGCTCAATCCCATTAACCATAAGATCATGACCTGAGCTGAAATCAGGAATCAGATGTTTAACCAACTGAGTCACCCCTCTCTTTTGCTTTAAAATTAACTATATGAGGACAAAGACTTTATCTGTTTTATTTATTATTTTATTCTCAATGCCTAGGACAGTATCTGCTATATTAGAGTACCCAACAAATATTTGTGAAATGAATGATTAAAAGAAAATATTTTTCTTTTTCTTTCCTTCTTTTCTTTTTTTTTCTTTTTTTTTTTTTTCTAGAGAGGGAGAGCAAGCAGGGAAGGGGCAGAGAGAGTGGGAGAGTAAGAATCTTAAGCAGGCTCCACACTCAGCGCCGAGCCCAATGCGGGGTTCGATCTCACAACTGTGAGGCCATGACCTGAGCTGAAGTCAAGAGTCAGGTGTTTAATCATCTGGGCCACTCAGGTGCCCCAAGACTATTTTTCAAAAGGAAGTTACTTGGAGTGATATCAACAGACAGGCCATATATTTACTTTAAAAATGTAGGCATAAGATTTAATAAAATTGTAGAAATGTATTCTGAATGACAACTACAGTGACTCTGCAATAAAACAAATATTCTTTATAAAATTAGGATGTTAGCACATAAGTAAAATAACATGTTTAAGCAAATTTTTTAGGATATTCAACAGTGGCTAATGTAATTGGCAGTTCAATTATTAAAAATTGGAGACTGTTATGTTCTTAGAGAATTTTATTAAGTCTGGCAACTTCTATGGTTGTGGACAGAAGGTGCACTTCTCCCTATGCATCAAAGTAGCAAGGATGGGTGGTGCTCTTTAGGCAAGTGTCTCGTTGGTCACCAGGTTGTGTCCTCTTGGCTCTCACTGTCATACTGCAGGCCAACATTAACACAGGGCCTGCATCCCCACTAGGATTGTCAGAAATACCTTGTGGCGTCATAAACCATCATCTGGTAGAACATCTGGTGCTGTTTGCAGCCCACAGAAACATACAGATGTGGTGGCCAGCAACTCACGTCGCAATTGCTTCAATTATTTAACCACATATGGATAGAGTGCCGCGTGCTGGTTTTCAGAATGCATTACTTGAACACCTATGTGCATATAAAGAGAGTTGCTTCATGCATGCTGCCATAACCACTGAAGCATATCACTCTTAGTCACAGAGGAAAAGATATTATCATGTGTTATACTCATCTGATTAGTAGTACATGTCAATTACATTGGTGTTTTGCCTGAAAGTCGGGATGAAATTTTATGCTTGCTGTGGAGTGGCAGACATATTTTCCCTTGGGTGACCACAGGAAGAGTGCCAAGAAGTGCATTTTGATTAGTTTGCTGTATTCATGGACTTGCTTTCTGAGGCTTTCATTTTTTTTTAAGTGAATTGGTATGGAGGAATCTTGCAAAAACCTAGATTTTTTTAGGAAGTTCATTTGCTAATTCCACAAGGAGTGATGGCAGGTGTTGGAATATGTAAAATTACCCCTGATTTTGTGTATAAAAAAATCTTTGATAAGTACTAATATTTCTATGCTTGGCAATGTTCATCTTCAAAGACTTCATTTCGAGTTTACCTTTAATTTAGGACAAAGATGAGGACATTCATCTAAGGAGATTGACAGAGGAGAGAAAGTGAATTGAAGGCAATTAATAATATGTCAACCGATGAGTGCAAACTTCACACAAAACAATGATAAGTTAGTTTGCCAAAAGCAAGCTTTCTTAAACTCTCTCTAAAAATGATAGGTTGAAACTAGTTGTCCGTTCATTCGCTAGACATTTATTAAATAAGCATTACATGCAAAGTACTGATTCCAAGATAAGAGAACACAAAAAGCATAGAATTGTGTGGGACACAAAAAGAAAATACGTTAGTTTTGACAGCTACAGCAAAAGCCCACTTATCCCATAAAATTTAGCCCTGTGGTTACTTGTTTATTTGAAACTTATTAAAAAAGTCATAGATACACCTTTATTTACCAATCTTTTAATTTAGAACCAAGGTCTTTCCTCTGAGTTAAATCTGGTGATCAGACTAATGTTTTCTTTAACAGCTTTAAAGTAAATACTTAAAAATGCTTGTAAAGAAATCTGAGCAAGGAATCCTTTTAGATTTTTCTAATCCTGTACCCTCCCCTCAACAAAACAATCTTGTCTTCAATATCTCTTATTTAAAAAAACAAACAAAAAACCCCACAAAGACCTTTTAGTGATTCTGTTTATGAAATCTTTCCAGGGCATTCTAATTAGTTTTCATAGAAACAACAAGTTTTTTTGATATAATGCTTCATTTATATAATGTTTAGTTATATTTTGCAATTATTCTAAGAGCATAACAGACATATCCAGGCTGGAAACATACATATAGGACTCACATTCAATTAGTAGGGGCAGAAATGCAGGGACATCTTGAGAATAACATTAAAATGCAGAGGCATTGGTTAATAAGTTTTTTATGGGGAATAGAGAACATTGAACTAGACTGCCAATTTGCTAGGATATTCTCCAAGAAAATCAAACATCAGATACAGTAGAACAACGTTTCTTTTGGGATCTTTGTCCATAGGACAGAATAATTTTTATATTGGTAAAAGCCAGGGATAATTTGAAAATATCTTCAGTATTTCTATAAAAGCTCTAGAATAAAATCAATACTGAAACAAATGTGTATAAAACTTTGTCAGACAGCTACAAGACACAATATCGTATCTTCCAAAAAATGGGAATATTGGCATGTTCAGAGATCCTGCCGACACAAAAGCAAGATGCAAATTGCAAGGTAATTTTACACTGGTAGAACACTGTTTCTTTTTAGAGAATAAAACATATCCTCTATGGCAAGTAAGTCTCATGATTGGAGAATATATCTATCGCAAAAAGAAATTTGGTTACCGACTGAATAATTCAATGTATATTTACTAGACTATGAATCTTCCTCGCCATACTGGAATCTTAACAGTCAGGATTCTGTTTCCTTCCTCTTTATATTTCCAGCACATAGGACACTGACTCACATATAGAAGACCTTCAAATAAAATGTGAGGGTGAATGTACTAAAGCGCATTACCAGGATATCAGAGCAAAGTTGTTCACCACGCATTCAAATGCCATTACTCCCTTATCCTCATTTTAAGGAAGGTCACAAGAGATATTTGTCACATGACCATAAATAGCTGATTGACTTGACCAAGTTTCTAGGAAGAAATTAAACAGGTATAAATCAACGACAGACCTCTGTTTATGACATCCATAGAGTTTGGTGGTTCTCTGACTGAAATCTTTTTAGATTTAAATACTATACCTTTTAAAACAAATAAGGCACAGCTATTTGGTTTACCTATAATTATAACTTTCATTTATCCTTCAGGAATATGGGGACATGTTTCTCCATTATTTTAGAATTTTACCCAACACCTGGTTCACTTTCTTAAATTCACCGAGATGAAATGATTGATATTGATGCCTCCTGTTACAGAGGGGCCTGTCTTTATTCAGTTTAAGACCTCTCCAGTTTGAGGAAGTGGAGGGCAAACTTGACATTATTTCATCTTTGGGAACTATGGTTTCATAGTGGAGAGATTTTGGATGCTTTCCTGGTTTGGTATCAGAGCAAGATTTCATCTTAATGGGGATCACTGTTTAAATCTTCTGGTTACCCAGTTAAGCAATTTGGTTATCTGAATACACTCAGTTGAATATATTTAAACATTTTCAACTTCAACTCAGATGGTCATGTTCTCTTCATGGACTTTCCATGTTAGATGAACAGATCTGCTAGATGTAGAATAACCCTCAATTAATATACCCTTTTTATCACTCAAGGACTGGTCAGAAAAACAGAAATGGCTCTAAATCTTATAAAGAAGTACTTTAACATGAGAGATTGTTAAGGTAGGCTGAAAATCAACCCAGAGATTAGTAGTACCAAAAAGTCAGTACAAGTACTAAGACTGGGAGACAAAAGGAGGAAATCCAGAATCCAGAAGCAGACTAATGAATGAGTGTGCATTCTGGAAGTAGGAGATCCTCCCTGCTAGGTGACAGAACAAGGGAGATAGAAGCTTTCCAATAGGATCTACAGGCACAGAGAAAAATTAGTCCTTTTAGGAACAGCAAAAGAAGGACTTCTCTCACCCTCCCATGGTCAGGACTATCTTGTAAGTCTTGGACCCTCGGAAGGAGTAAAGGGCCTTGGAAATAAATTTCAGTGTGATAAAGAAATGAAAGAAAGGGCAGGTAAGAAATTGTCAGACAGGCATCTGGGTGGCTCAGTTCACTAAACATCCCACTTTGGCTCAAGTCATGATCTCATGTTTCCTGAGTTTGAGCCTCACCTCAGGCTCTGTGCTGACAGCTCAGAGCCTGGACCCTGCTTCAGATTCTGTGTCTCCCTCTCTCTTTGCCCATCACCTACTCTCACTCTGTTCCTCTCTCTCAAAAATAAAAACATTAAAAAAATTAAAAAATAAACTGGCAGAATTTTAGTGGTTTCCAAATAAGATGTAGTCCAAGGTATATAAAATTGATTATTGGTTTGCAGGAAGAAAATATGAAACATTCTTTTATTACTCATTTTTATCTAAGATTAGAAAGAAATCAAACCTTATTATTATTTAAGAGTTGAATTGATCTTGATATTGTCGCTTAGTTTCTACGTCAGATGGGTATGTGTCCTTTACGTAATGTGATAAATGAGTGTGAAGCAAACAGAATACCCAGGGTAGGTTGACGTGCGGTGGGGGGCCTTATTCTGTTTTTAACATACTGCACAATTCTACAAGGGTTTTGCCTGAGTATCTGGATTTATGAGTTGCAGTTACTAATTTTGACTATACTTACCCACATACAGTGGATACTGAATTAAAAAGATTGACAATAATTCTAATAATGTGAACACAGGTAAATAATAGGAAATAGAGCTAATGAAAGCCGACAGCAACCATTTTATGAGGTAAACCATAACAAGTTAATCAGAATGGACCAAAAAAAATTGGCCCCAAATTTCAAAATTATATAAAAGACTATTTGAAATATAAATTCACTTAAATTATTCATAAAAATTAATTTTTCCTTAGGTTCATATCTTACCTTTCAAATTAGCATATTTTGGTATTGTAGAGATAGATCTTAACCCTTACATATTTTGCTTAACAAAAATTCTAATCTCTCTTTTAAAAATTTTGTTTCTAATACATATATTAATATATACTAGATATATATATTCTCTATATATTCTATAGATAGATAGATAGATAGATGACAGATATAGAGATATTTTGGTACTGGCTAATAAGTCCTGGTTAGAGTGAGATATTATGAACTATATTTAATAGTATTTGTGAAAAGAGTTTTTTTTCTTATAATAAAGTTTATTTACCCAGAAATGTTCATTTTCTTTTTAAACTTTATTTATTTATTTTGAGAGAGAGAGAGAAAGAGAGAGAGAGAAGGACAGAGAGAGAGGGAGAGAATCCCAAGTAGGCTCCATACTATCAGCATGGAGCTCAGAGCCCCCAAAATTTTATTTTTAAACAGTGCTAAAATTTAACAGCTTATGATAAAATTGCAAACTAAGATTTATTTCAAGGTATTTAATTTAAAAGAAAACTCATATTTCATGGCTCCTAGGTGGCTCAGTAAGTTAAGTCTCTGACTCTGGCTCAGGTCATGATCTCGCTGTTGGTGAGCTCGAGCCCCACGTCGGCTGTGCTGATAGCTTAGAGCCTGGAGCCTGCTTAGGATTCTGTATCTCCCTCTCTCTCTGCCCCTCGCCCACTCACTCTCTCTCTCTCTCTCTCCCTCTCTCTCTCTCTCTCAAAACTAAATAAACATTAAAAAAAGAAAAGAAAACCCATATTTTAGAACAACTTAGACTAAAAATCTGTTATTAACGTAAACAACCAGACCCACCTTTCCAATTGGGACTCAATTTTCAGATTTACACTGTATTGTGTCCTATATCCCACCAATTTTCTTCTCTATTCTCTTAAATGCTTTTAATGTCTTTTTATAAGGATTGATGTTATTTATAAGGATGACATTTTATAAGGATTGATGAGTATTTCTGTACACACTGGACTCCCAAGTGTGGACCACTTCCTGTGGACTGTAACCATCAATCTTCCAGCCAAATTAACTAGCACTGTAAAACTTCATTGGTTCTTGGGTCAATGTCAAAAATTGAGAAGAGTCTGAGGTGCTATTCCACTTGTCCCCTAAAAAGTTAGCCTGTAAAAGTTTTATGGAAGTTAGCAGAAGACATGAGACTCCTGGCTCAAAGAAAAAGGATTTTATTACTTAAGGTGCAGCACACAAGCATAAGCTTCATGTTTGAATCAGTACCCCCTTCCTCCCCAAGTGCCACTGGGACAAGGATGAATAGTCCAAGAAGAGGGTGCATATTCAGTGGTTCTGTATGTCTGCTTGGGAAACCCCAGTCTTTTATAATGGACTATGAGCAAAATTGCTTGACCTTTGGCCTGGAGGTAGATATTACCTTTATTATACTGGATAGCCACAAACTTGCTCTCTGCTCCAGAAAGAAACACTATCTCTATCTTCCAAGGTGATTCACTATACAAACATCCTTGAAAAGATAGTCTTGGACAAAAGATAGCCAGTGCCTGTGCTCATACAATGTGCAGAAACATGGGAGATACAAAGAGAATGGTCTATCTCCCAACACTCAAGTAGCCCAGATATATAAATTCATATTTTGGGGGGGGGGGAGAATGGAAAGAGTGAGAGCAAAACTGTTATTAGATTGTCTCTCTTTTTGCTCAAAGGATTCTTAAAATTCAAATTCTTAAAGTGAAGTATTATTAATCATATTTAGTGATAGCAGTCCATGCAGCTAATTGAAAGATAAGTATAAATATATATGTTAGGGATGTATTAATTGGAAAGAAGAGCCTTACTAGTAAAAGTTTAAGATTTATAAAAGTTTGCATATTGCTATTATTGTAACCAACTATTAGGCTGCAAAACAATTCAGAAGAAAATGGCCAAGGCCTCCATCAAGGAGGAGGACAGTAAAAGAGGGAACCTAGGCTGTGGAATCAAGTAGATCTGGGTCGCATTCCCAGTTCTCTGAAACAAAGGCAGGCAAACGAATTTCTGTATGTCTCAGTTACCCTTAACTTCTGAAAAATATAACAATTTTTTTTAAAAATAAAAGATACCTCCTACTGCTGTTAAAATAAGGTAGAAAATTAGTATTTTTAAGAGTACAACAAAATTGCAATTGTAGACAGAAAAAAAATTATTAGAAAAAGATTAGTTGCCATTTTAATCTTAATTTTATACGAATATCGATTTAATTAAACTAAAAGAGAACAGAGGTTATACACTCTGTTATGTCTGTGATTTTTTTTAAGTTTTTTTAAATTTATTTTGAGAGAGAGAGAGAGTATGCGCGTGTGCCAGTGGGGGAGGGGCAGAGAGAGAGAGAGAGAGAGAGAGAGAGAGAGAGAGACAGAATCTCAAGCAGGCTCCACACTGTCTGCACAGCGACCAATGCAGGGCTTGAACCCATGAACCATGTGATCATGACCTGAGTCTAAATCAAGAGTCAGATGCTCAACCTACTGAACCTCATGTCTGTGATTTCTAAAAGTAGAAAAAGGGAAATTCTGAAAGTGGCAAAGGGGAAATACAAATTTCATAGAATAGAATAGTAAAAGGATATTTCAATTAAAAGTATGCTTCATGACTAAATGTGAATATAAACCAAAAACTTGGTGAATATTTCATGAACTTCCAAGCTATCAAAAATGTAATTTATAAAAGACTGAGCAAAAAAATCATAGTTTCCACTTTTGCTGTAGGATAGTTGCTTTAGGAAAGACTGATGGATTGTTTTCTTTTGCCTTGTCTCTCCCACTCTCCTCCCAAAACATTAGAATTGCCATGGCACTTTTTTCCATCCTTAATTTCTAGTTTCTGATTGTCAGTCTCATATGCCCGCTGCTTGTAACATCCCAAATCTCTTCCCATGGAGATAGTGGCTTGTGATGTCTTAATTAAATGCACTGAGGTTTGAACATTTCAAGAATAAATGATCATTCTAGGAGCCCATCTAAATACAAGTGAAAATAAAACATATTGTGCATAAATGAATAAATTATATACAAAGTAAATTATAGACAAAAATGAGAGATAACATGTAAAGGATGGATAATACCATCACTTTTCTGAGAGCTCGCGTTATTGCAACTACATTTATTTAACATTTCATATGAACAAGAATAAATGCATTAAATGTTACTTTGTTACCTGTGGCTCCAATGAATTCCACTTATATATTCTTAATTTGCTAATGTTCTAGGGGCTGGGTTTTGGAAACATCAGTTATTTAGATTTCTTTTGAAAAATCTGTACAGAAATACGTTTCTTTTGCAATAGGAGCTACAAAAAGTATTACATTAAGATTTTGTCAATTACTTTGGTGAAATTCATCTCTTATCTTTTAGATCATTTTTTAAGCTTTGCATTTATATTTTAAATATACTAGTTACACCAGAAAGTAAAACAGTGGTTCCCTCTAGCTAAGTCACCATTAAAACCACTACATGAGCCAACCTGTCTGATAAACTATTTAGAAATAGCACTGAAATTTCAAAAGACATTCATTTTTATTTTACTTTTTTTCAATATTCCCTTTTGATAATTATAAACAAAATAAGCCTTCTTATTAATGAGTTACTTGCTAAGGTGTCCGTTTTCAAACTTGGGATTCCAGGAACTCCTGAAGACTGAAATACAATCATTGATTTTGCTGTTCTTTTATTAAGCCTCAGCTCCGGGTATCTGTATACAGTCTGAAAGGTTCCAGATCTAAAGATAATCAAGATCACATGACCGAAGAATGGGCCAATTGTGTGCAGATCCAGGATCCATCAGTGGAAAGCTAATGCCCTCCTTGTTGAAAGCATATAATCATTTTGAAGTATCTTCTTTGTTTTTTTTTTTTTTTTTTAAGAGAGAATGTCAAAAAAGCAGAGTCTAATTTTATGTGCCTGGGAGTAGCTATCTGAGCTTCAGGCAATACAAACGCTGCTATTACTAGGGAGTAAAAGCTCTGCATAATTAACAAACATCATCAGCCTTACAGTTCCTGCAGAATGCGGTAAGTTCCTTGCCTGAAGGCTGCTCTCATCCTAGTAAGTCTGTTTACCCTGTCCAAGATTAGATTAGTTTAATTATTATGAAAAAGACTGCTAAGATCTTACGGCCTAATTATGCAAATGTTTCTAAATGTTCACAAAAGTAATTTATTTATTTGGAGATAAATGAATCTGTTTTGTCATAAAACAGATTGCAGTCCTGGCAATGTACAAGCAGGGTTATGTAGCCTTGGGCAAATCTTGCACCACAAATATCAGTGGGATCCCTAGATTACAACATTTAAAAATACATCAATGTTTTTAGCAGGTTTTTATTGTTTTTGTAAATTATAGTAATCCCAGAAAGAACTATCGCAGGTTTAATACTCACCAACCTTGTTATGAAAACATGGTTTCTCAGCAGAAGCATTTAAAAGATGCTAACAGCTAAAACATTCCTGGTAGACCTATTAAGGTACACCTGTTTTATTATGCTTAGAGCAGATATCTTCACAACACTGGCTTCCCCCCGCCCCTTTCTTGCAGTATAATAGTTTAAGTAACTCTTAAAAGAAAATACTGAAAACAGACAGTGGGATATGTGTATATATATATTACCTCTATTCATCTTAACTATAAAAATAGTATTAAATTTTAAATAAGTTAAACCAATGCCTCTATCCGAAATGACTTCTTTTTTTTATTTAAAAGAATGAACATTTATTTATTTTTGAGAGACAGAGTGAGACAGAACATGAGTGGGGAAGGCGCAGTAAAACAAGGGAGACACAGAATCCAAAGCAGGCTCCAGGCTCTGAGCTGTCAGCACAGAGCCCGAAGCAGGGCTTGAGCCCATGGACCGCAAGATCATGACCTGAGCCAAAGTCAGTCACCTAACCAACTGAGCCATCCAGGCACCCCATATCTAAAATGACTCCTAAATCTGCTTTTAAATAACAAAAAATACTTTGACATGTAATTTAGTTGAAGCTTGCAAACTTGGACACATACACTTTAATCCTACTATGCTTCTGAATATAATATCACTATTATATTTATATCACTATGCATTTCATTAATATCCTTAAGTAGTCATGTCTTAAAATGACCCAGCTGAGGTCAGTAATCCACAGTTTAAATTTTGACATCAGAAAACATCTACAAGTTTGCAAAAGTTTAAGGATCTTAAAAAAAAAAAAAAAAAATTCAAGGAGTGGGCCAGATGGTTGATAAGGGAACTGTAGTGAATAAATGTTGTTCTTGCTTGCCTGGCATTGTTCCTTCTTCTGGAAATAAAGCCCAGTAAGCTTGGGGTAACCCATTCTCTAGGTTTGAGAGAGAGTGTGACTCCATCTTCCTGCCCTTTGTACCACAAGGATGATCACATGACCTAGGTCAAGTCAATCCCAAGACATACCTACCAGAAGCTATCAGGAAATGATTATAATGATGGTGACAGAATAATAATAAGAGTTGCATATATAAAAAGCCATCCCTTATTGAGTACTTTCTATCTGCTGGACACTGTGATCAGCTCCTTGTGTGCATAATCTCACTTAATCTTCAACTCCTTTTCCATTGAGGCTGAGAAGCTATTACAATGTAATATTTGGGGGATCAACAGCCCACCAACCTGGGAGAATCTGTCAAAAAGATGGAGCTCTGATGACATTCTTTAAAGACAAAGATAGCATACTCTTGGACTGGACTTGACACCTACAGTTAGGAATTCTGATGTCATGAATGTTGTGTTGCCAGTAACAGACTAAAATGAGGACTGGGTCATTAGTCATGGTTGACCATACCATGAAGAGCCATGTTCTGACCAGGGGACAAATGAAGATAAACTAGAGAAATCTCAAAGTTGGAAATAGATGTAGAATTTGGACACCAGACAAGGGGTGTGTATATTTCAAAATCTATATGGCAGTTGTTGTGTATTATGTTTGTTAAAGTATGTATATAAAAAAAAAAAGGTAGGGGGTGCATATATCCTGGACACAATGAAATGTAAGGGAATCTCTGTTATGAGGTTCCCAGCAACACTTTCCACTTATTTTGGTAAACAAAATCCTGCTTTCATGTGGGGTACTAATTCCATGTTTGTGCTCAAAAGGGATCATCCTATCTTTCCGCCCTCTTGCATTAGAGAGAGGCTCACAACCAAATTTAGGCCATCAGATACTCCACCAGGAATCGTTTGCCAGATCAAACAGAGAAGAAACCATATTTCAACTGAGCTTGTTAAGCTGGCTTGATGTGGGACTTTGGGGTGATGGGTTGGGTGCACTTTAGTTATCTTGCCCCATTTATGAGAAAGCCTGTCTGGAAGAGAAACAATCTGGACTTTTCAGATATTTGAGTCCATAAATTTCCATTTCTGCTTCACTATTTGGAGTTTGATTCCTCTCAGTCGTAGGTAGGGTCCTGCTGAGAACACAAAGTTTGAGGTTCAAATGAAATGAGCTAGAAACCAACATCAATTTTCCCCCTATATTTATGTTTGTAAGCATTGGTTCTAGATTTAGTTTGTTTTTAGAAGTGTGAGTCATGTTTACCTCAACTAATAAGCATCCTAAACACAGCAAATCAAATTTTGGCAACTTTGCTGATATCCACTAGCTTCTCTTTCTTTTGAACCTGGAGGACATGGTAACAGCAACCTCTTAGGGCCTTGGTCAGAAACCTGTACTTCCAGGCTTCCACATTTCCTGTGCCTTTCACCACTAATGGTATTGTAAATTTGGGGAATAAATTTCAACAGCAAAAGACAATGAATGCCCATAGAAATATATAGAAGTGTCTCTTTCAGCCAGGATTTTATGACAGGGAATATAGTTTATTAGGAAGAGGTGTGTTAGAAATAATGGAGTTTGGCTTTTGTGTGTGTGTTTAAATTAACTGCTATTTAAATAAGCAGGACAATGGGTCTACAGGGAGATTCCAGCTGAAGTTCTCTTGTGTATTAAATGGATGATATGAACGATGAGCTTAACAGACTTCTCTGATATCACCATTATCTTGGTTATTGAAGCCATTAGAAGCTGTTTGCTGTCAGTTAAATGATCATATCTCAAGTGCACCTGCTTTATAATTATTCATTTGGAGAAAGATCATCAACATATTCCTTAAGTCATTTACAGACAATTTGACTTAACATTTATAATTTTTTGCTCTTTGTAACAAATTAATAAGATATATAAATGGTGCACAGAAATTCTATATAATCAAATTATTAGGTTACAAAAGATCTATAGTTTGTGTAACTTGTTTATAAGAGTAACTATTGAGACTCATTAGCAGTTATGTTATTTATGAAGTTTCTGAAGTGATGAAAAAATAATTGCAGAGGACAATTTAATCCAGATTTTTTGTTCAGTTAAGTAAGCAGCAGAATACTTCAAACAACCAGTTAAATATATTTATTATAAAATGATAATGACATCTAATTAGTAGAGTTCCAAGAATTAAATGAAATTACAGCTCTTAGCACATTCCATGGCACATAGTAGGCACTCAGTAATTGTAATATTGATAATTATATGCTCAATTCTATGAGGATATAGAAATAGAATTTTTTCCCTCAAAGAGTTTATAAGCTAATAGAGAAAACATAACCAGAAGCAGTCAGTAATAGAGATAACTAATGAATATAGTGACATATGCTTACCTACTTTGTAGTTGATTCCTATTATGCGCCATGCATTGTCCTATATTGCTTGGGTGTATTAATTTAATCCTCACAATATACTTACAAGGACAGTACTGATAACACCTCTGCTTCACGCACAAAGAAAATGAGACACAGAGAAATTAAGTAACTTAGCTTAAGTCACACAGCCAGGAAGCAGTAAAACCAAGATTTGATTTGAGGCAGTTGACTCAAGCCAGTTAACTTTACCACTGCCTCATAAGATATAGAAGCCAACTACCCGAGGCAGTAGTTCTCATTGTAAGTGAGCAAGAGAATCACCTGGAAGGGTTGTTAAAAAACAGATGGAAGAGCTGAATCCCCTGAATTTCTGACTTAGTAAATCTGGGTTGAGGCAGAAAATTTGCATTTCTAACAGGATTTCAGGAGATGCAGATGCTGCAGGCTCTGGAACTGCACTTTATGAACCACTAGTCTCAGTAATGTCGCTGGAGAAGAGGAAATAGAGGTTCATCAGCAAGGGGCTGGGAACTTCCTTAAGTGCAGGCTGGTGATACTTGGACTAATGAAATCTTGGTAAGTACTAGGGGAGTCATCTCCCTTGCTTCTTTGCATGCGGGCCAAGAGCAGGCCACCCCAAATGTGCCACTATATTAATTATACTGAATTAAAGTTACTTAAGAAACAGCCAGCATAAGAAGACTCTAATTCCTTTGTCTCCAAAAAGCAGGGAATAAATCTCCCATGTGAAAAGGACTCCCCTTCATACCAGGAGGTAAAGAGACATCCTTATCACTAGAGACAAGAAATTCAGAGCCAAGAAGTCTTTATAGACACACCTCATTGCTTCTATTAAAATACTAACTCCACCCAATTTCTGTTTGGAAATCCTTACTAATTGAAGCTCCCAAACATAAATTTTCTTTGTCTTGTCAATTCCTCATAGATCTATTGTTTCTTTGTCTAAAAAGCATAAAAGCTGCCTGTCTTGGTCATTTCTTTAGGTCTTAGCTCTATTATTGAGCCTCTGTCCACACATAATTAAACTTTGTGGGGGTTTTTCCTCCTGTTAATCTGTCTCATGTCAATTTAATTCTTAGACCAGCCAGAAGAATTTCAAAGGGCAGAGGAAAATTTTCCCTTCTCAACACTAAGCACTATTATTTTTACTTCTTTCCAGACTCTAATGCCTCTTTAACAGTTATGCCAAAACCAAAGCTATGGCTCTTTTGAGACTTACTTGGGAAGGGGTGGCTTTTGTAGTTATGATCCACAGGTATACAGTTGCAAAAGTGGGATTATGTGTGTTCAGGGAAGGGATAAAATAGGTAATCAATAGGTTTGGTGATTGAAGGCATGAAAGCCTCCCCGTGAGATTATTTCCAAGGAAGAATTCATATATTGATTGATTGATTGATTGATTCAACAGATATTTATGAAGACCTGTTTTAGAGGTTTTATAACAGTTATCAAAACATAGTCACTGCTCCCATGAAATCTACATTCTAGAAAGGAGGAATGGGCAATAAACAAACATAACTTTAGAATATGTTGGTAGTGATAAATGCTGTGAAGAATAATAAATCAGGGCATGAGTGGGAGTGCACTAAGCAGCAAACCAGAGAAAGCTTAGTTTATAAGGTAACATTTGGGAGAAACCCAAATGAAGTGAAGAAGAGAGTCAGAAAACTAGGAATAGAGTTGTCTAAGTAAGACTATCCCCAAGGCAGGATAATTGTTTCCTAGAGAATAAGCAAGAAGGCTAAGGTAAAATGGAAGAGATAGAACGAGGGAATTAGCCAGAAAAAGAGCATCATGTCTTGTAGACCAAGGCAAACACTTTGAATTTTGTTGTGAGTGAGACAGGAAACCATTGGAATGATTTGAACAGATTGGGATCATGCTGCCTTTGGCATACAGATATGGAGAGAGAGAGAGAGGGAGAGAGAGAGAGAGAGGAGAGCGAGAGAGAAACTGGCAAGGGCAGAAGAGAAAGACCAGTTAGGGAGCAACTGCAAAAAACCAGGCAAGAGATGATGATGACCTAGACCAGTACAGTAGCTAAAGAAATAGTAAGAAGTGTTTGAATCCTGACAATATTTTACAGCCAGCAGGATTTATTGATGAATTGTCAGTGGCATATTAAGAAAAAAATTTTAAACTTGTAAATAAAGCAGAAAGCAGATGGCATGTATTTTATGAGGACAAAGACCCACATAACTATTACCAAGGTAGGTGTATGTGCTTTGTTTGGATCAAAGGTCCTAGGCTTAGTGAAGTTACATGTTAAATTTGTAGACTTCTGTCCAGAAAAGATACAAATAATTCCTTTCTAGTGGAAAACATAACCCCAAAAGTTATAGTTTATGCTCTGTGGGATAGTAATTACTTTTATATCTAACATGGCAATCTTTTTCTAATATTTCTGATTTAGTATGCTTATAGATATATCTTACTGCTTCCTTCATCAATATGTCTTTTATACATGCTCATTATATGCTTACATGAAAGCCATGCCTATTACTTTGAAAAATCATGCTTCAACATAAGTAAGAGAAAGACAAAAGTCAAGGATAACATCATGGTTATTGTCTGAACATTCAGAAGAATTTTGTTACCATTTTCAAAGTTAAGGAAGTGTCTCACTGGAGCAGGGTGAGGTAGAGGGTAAGAATGGAGAGTCTGATTTTAGAAACTTCTATACGAATTTCTATAATAGAGTCATTTAATTGGCAAGGTCACATATTCAGGTGAGAGACTCAGGCTGGAGAAATAAATTTGGAGGTGATCATATATTTGATATTCAAAGTCATAGACTACATGAGATTATGAGATTACTTAAGCATGAGTGTAAACAGAAGGAAAGAAGTGTCCTAGGATTGATTCCTGGGGCATTCCAGCACTTAAAGATGTAGAATATAAGAAGGAGCCAGCACTGGTAAAGGCACTGATAAACAGCAGCCACAGAAGAAAAATTGACAGAGTGATATCCCAGAAGCCAAGAGAAGACACTGTTTCAAGAGGGAGGTTAATAAATCATATCAAATCTTACCCCAAATGTCCAGTAAAATCAGGTCAGAAATTGATCATTGACTTTGGAAACCTGAAACTTTAAACAGAGCAGTTTGGGGCCAAAATGAAGACTACAGCCAGATGGATGCAGCTGCATAAAGAGAAACAGCAAACAACAGAAATATAAATTGCAGATTGAATAAGCTGGGGGGAGGGGCGCCTGGGCGGCTCAATTGGTTAAGTGTCCGACTTTGGCTCAGGCCATGATCTCCTGGTTCATGAGTTCAAGTCCCATGTCGGGCTCTGTGCTGACATCTCAGGGCCTGGAGTCTGTTTTTTTTTTTTTTTTTTTTTTT